>NW_016107514.1:6351246-6375990 GCF_001604975.1 Cebus imitator
TTTTTTTTTAGTTTGATCTTTCACCTGTTGTTTGGAGTTAAGATAACTAAATTCCAGAAATATTTTTAATCTGGTATAGGTTCAGTCCTGAAGTATTTGGATAGTTATATTTTTTTATCATTTTAATGCCACCAATAGCTCTTTCTTTTACATCTGCATCAGCCTCTTTTGCATGTCACATAATTAGTGATAAGAAAAACTCAAGTCATGTAGAAAAGCTCTTCAGCTTCACAGTATATCTCTCTGACCTCATACATGCTGTTGCCTTTTACTGGAGTATCTTTTCATTCTTCATTGGCTAGTTAGCCTTTCTTTAAGTATTCCTGTCCCCGGGGAGCTTTCTCCTATCCCCATTCTGCTATAGGTCCCCCCACTACCCTGCCATATTCTCTCCTTGTGTCTTACACAGGTTTCTGCTGTGAGACATGTCATACAGTACTATAATTATTAATAAACATCTTTGGGTCCTCCAGTAGAAAATATTAAGCACTTTAGAGGGGTAGAAACTGTATCTTTAAAAATATTTTATGACCAACTTTTAAAATAGCACCAGTAACAAGTATTTATTGAAAACTTACCACATAAATTCCAATAATCCAGTCTATCCCATGTGATAATTTAGATCATTGAGAATCTTTAATATCTGAACTAATTATATTCTTCTTTAGTAATTTTCTTTATAAATTTTCTTAAAGCTAAAAGCAATTCTCAATTATTTATAAATAAATAAGCTAACTCAACAGCACAATTTTTTTTTCTCAATTGCACATGAAAGAGGCAATCCTGGTTATGTTTTAAAAGATGTCACTAAGCAATGATGAAACATGCATTGGTTTTCTAAACAAAATTGCTTTCATGGAAGACTTGCCAGTGCCTTTGGTAGATCACATTTTGACTAATCATAGCAATGAAAAAGGAAAAGATAGAATCAGACTCATCATTGAATTGAATCATAGGTAGCCTGCTTATTTGCATTTTCACTGCCAAAATAGGTAGATTACAAAACCAATATAAATAATTTTTCATCAATGCTTTTAAAAGGCCTACGATGGCAAGAAAATGAAATTCTTAGGCCAGGCTTAGTGGCTCACACCTGTAATCCCAACACCTTGGGAGGCCAAGGCAGGTAGATCACCTGAGGTCAGGAGTTCGAGGCCAACCTGGGCAACATGTCAAAACTGAGTCTCTACAAAAAATACAAAAATTATCTGAGTGTAGTGCTGCACCCTTTTAATCCCAGCTACTTGGGAGGCTGAGGCACAGAATCATTTGAGCTTGGGAGACAGAAGTTGCAGTGAGCCGAGATGAAGCCACTGCACTCTAGCCTGGGCAACGAAAGGACAAATGCAAGACTCTGTCTCAAATAATAATAATAATAATAAAATAAAAATATGTTCTTAGATTGCAGGTGAGTCTACAGGCAGGCTTTTACCCAAAAACAAAATGATTTATTTTGTGTATTATAAATGTCAATCAGGGAAAACATAAACTTATCATGTAACTCAATTAGGGCTATGTGTAATCTAATTAAAACCTTCTTCAATAGGCAAGTTTTCATTTCTATATTATCTATCTTCTTTTATAATATTTAAACCACACTGTAATTTATGTCTTTGGTCTTTCTGGTTTTCATATTCACAAGCATAGACTCTGGCATTATTTGGCTTATTATGTTTTGTTTTTACACATTAATTAATAAGGTAAATACTAATTATTACTAATACATTATATACATTATATAAGGCAATGCATTAGTTTCTAATGTTGCCATAAGAAATCGCCACATAATGGTTTAGAACAACACAAATTTATTACAGTTCTGGCAGACAAAAACCTGGAGCATTTTGAGCTTAAAATCCAAGTGTCAGCCCGGCTGCATTCCTTTCTAAAGGGCCTCTGAAAGAATCAATTTCCTTTGGCTTTCCAGCTTCCAGAAGCAGCCTGCATTTATTGGCTTGTGCATCTTTTCTCCATTTTAAAAGTGTATCTCCACAATCTCTGCTTCTGTCATCCTTGCTGCTTTTCCTGATTCTGGGCCTCCAGTCTTCATCTTAAAAGGACCATTTTGATTATACTGAGCCTACCCAGAAAATCCAGGGTAATATTTTTATCTCAAGATCCTAACTTCAGTCACTTCAACACTTTCCTTTGGTCATGTAAGTTAACATATGCACGGGTTTTGAGGACTAGAATGCAGACATCTCTGAAAGGATATTATTTTGTTGACTATAGTCAATATACTATTTTTCTTATGTTTAGCCAAAAAACCATAACATAGTAGAAATAAACATCATTGGAAGGTATAACTCAATTTAAAAAGAAATTTTCTCATAATTATTTCTGTTTAAAAATATACTCCATTGCTTGAATACTGTTATACTCCCCAGATTAGAAACATATAGTCAGAAGCTAGAAAACCATCCATCAGTTATGTTATAGAGAAGATTCCTGACTTTTATGGATATTTGAAATAGAGGTCCTCTTTATTTTCTTATAATTTTAACCATCTTTCTTGTTTTAACTTTTGTAAGATAAAGACAGTAGAAACACAATGTCATTTACTCATTTGTCTTTCAATTAAATTTGTAAAAACTAATGAAAAGGAAAGATATTCTGTATCTTGATACAGAATATTTACATTATATACATTATATACATTATATAAGGCAATGCATTAGTTTCTTGCATTGCATTCTGCAGTGCATTCTGTATCTTGATACAGAATATCTTTCCTTTTCATTAGTTTTTACAAATTTAATTGAAAGACAAATGAGTAAATGGCATTGAAATGAGCATACATATTTTTGTATTTAATTGTGTATCACTAAATGTATTCAATGAATTGCAATGATTTTTCTCCAAGACTTTAATTCTGATTTTCAGCCAAATAAAAGCAATATACATTTTTGCCTTTAATCAGTTTGAGAGTAGAAGTAAAACGAATCAGAAAATGATGAACTACATTTCTAAGAGTTTGATGTGCCCCATTTTAGGCTGACCTCCAAAAGTATAAGAGCATTTGGTGTTTCACATACTCACCTAGTACCTGAGGAAACGGAAACCACAAAACTTTAGTGACTTGCCCAGGGCCATACAACTAGATAATAACAGAGCTGATGTAAGATTCCTGCTTTTCTAACTCCTAATTTGGTACTCTTTCCACAATACTATAAACTTTTCGATATCCTACTGAGTATATGATTTTCTCTGATTTGGTATGATTTCTCTCTTCCTTTATCTCCATGTTGTATGCTAAATTAATATTATTTAGGTTGAGTTGCTTGAGAGGGAAATAAGGTCTTTTCCAATATCATTATGTACAAATAGACAAAATAAATCAAGCTTGTTTCCTCTTTCTCTACAAAGTTAAGACCTAAGTTAGGAAAGGAAAAGGAGCTTGATGATGTTTTTCTTGCCTTTTCCTTTCTTCTATTTATTCTTTCTAAAAAATATTAAGATTAGTTGAACTAAGAAGACCTTGTTCCAAAACTGAATGCCAGCAGTAATAGAAGGGTAATGAGATCTCAGATTAATATAATCATTCTCTGTGTAAGGGGTGTGTGGTATAGGAAACAATAAAGTTAATAGAAATACTTAAATACATATTGGCAAATGAATCCATCATTTGTAACAATTTAAACCATCCCTGGTGTGTAAACAAGTAGCTTTCCTCACTGTTTTTCTTTTCACTGTATTTGAATGTGCTCACCTCCATGCTACATATAAACTTATTTATAATTTTATCACTTAAAATCTTATTTTATTGTTGTTTTAGAACAAATATTTAGATATGGAGTCTTCTCTTGATTTGACCTACAAGGAAGTCATGAAGCTTTGGCATCAATGAGGAGTGCAGTAAATAAGCAATGAATTCATTCAATTCACTTGATTCCTTATCCTCAAATATCTTCTGTTCAGTTTTTGGTCATTATACTACAGTAGCTATCTCTTTGGCGTACACTTCATTACTCTTTTCACATAAGCTTCTGCATAACCCTTGAGTACTTTAAAATCAATCAAATTAAAGTCATTTTATTCTCTGTGTCTAGTACCCAACTTACAAAGAGTAGAATATATCTGTAGCATCTATAAATAATAAGTATAATAAGAAGTCTTTAGTGAGTCTTGAGCCAGATAATATTTCAGTTTATTTTTACTACAGTGATATGTATGAAGATGTCATTATCACAAAAAAACATAAGTAAGTATAAAAATAATGACTGTTGGTCCTGATTCCAGATAAATAATTCCCTATGCAGCCATAAACATAGATCACTTCCAGAAGTGATGGCATCTTTTGTAAGTCATATTTTACCAGTGACATTTTGGTGCTAGTGAATCAACATTTCCAATACTGATTCTCTATTTGAAGAAATCCTGCCATCTGGAATTGGTCCCTCTAGTAATATTATTTAAATCATCATGGGGTAATTCTTCTTAATCACCTTCAACTTAGTTGGAAAAATTAAAAGGATTGTCTATTCAATTTATGTCCTCCCTTTGGGGTTATCTAGATTGCTGTTTATTCGTAATATTTAAACAATTTTATTACTGACATTTTATTCCAGAGCATTTTAACCTACAAAACCAATCTTACAAACTATTTAATTTCTGATACTGTTTAGATGTTACAGACAAATCTGTAATTCTGACTGAATCTGACTCCACTATACCTATATTTGTTTTTAATTATTAAAAAATATTCTTAATGGTGGCGCTCTGTTCTTAGAATAATGTAGTAGAAAAATGGAGGCAATATGGCTTTTCTTTATATGACACAGTGCCATTTTAAGTGTATATAGTAAGAGAAAAATTTTTAACAGAAAATTTTAGATCCTAAAAAAAGAGTCAATCTTTCAAAAGAAAAGGAAAACCATAGGTAATTTACTAATTTATCAAATAAAGCTAAGCCTTTACATAAAATAAAAGTACGTAGTCAAAATAATGTGTACACATTAATAAAATGTTTGGACTTATAAGTCCATGCAGATGAAATTGACATTTTGTAATAAGAGATATACTAACTAAAGAAATAAGCGGATGTACTAACTTTGCCACCAAGCATCATGAAACACAAGTAATTGACCGGAGTATTAAGGTTGCAGCAATCTAAAGAGGTACCATAAGTCAAAAATAGCACTGAGGATAGTGGGGTGTGCTGAGAATTAATAAGAAATTTAAGGAAACGTAATTTTTAGCATAAGTCAAGATAAGTAACCTGGCATAAGAGTTTTAAGTCTCTAAAGTTTCTTAAAATCAGTCTTACTTCACTGGCTCATGGAAAAATGGATCAAAAACATAGATTATATTCATGCATCATTTAACCCAGGATTTAAAGTTTATTATGTGTTCCTTGACTTATTTATTCTTCATGTATTCATTTTTTTTCATGCACAAATCACTTGTTAAATATCTTACATGAATAAGGCACTGCGCCAGCTGCTAGAAGGAAAGAACAGGATAGTTCCCAAAACACTAAACCTGCCCTGATTTCTTAGAAGGGATAAAATACAATAAATGAAAACCTTACAATTTCGTAAGAGATATACAATAAAATAACTACTAATAAAGTAAGAAAGTAGTATGTGTACTCTAAATACTATTTCAAAGAAAAAGAATGATTAGAAATTGTTTTGCATTTTGGAGTAGGGAGGAAATCCAATTCAGCCTTTGTTCATGAACAACTATTCTGTGTCAGACACAGTACCTGTAGCTAATGGCACAAATGTAAATAAAACATGATTATTTTCTTCCAGGAGTTCTTAGTTTATCAGAATTATAAACTGGGTGCAAGTAATATCAGCGAAGAATTTATGGAAGAAGGGGTACTTGAGTTGCACCCTAAAATATAGGTAAAACTTTGACATATGGAGAAAAGGGATAAGAGCTTTCCAGGGAGAAGCAAAACCATGAATACAACAGCATCTGCAGTCTTCTCTCTAAACTTATTTTTATACTTCTGAAGGCTTGGTATGAAAATACCAGAAGGCAGAGCTCTGTGATACATGCTTTACAACACCTTGTTTTTAAAGCAAAAAAGAATCAATGTATTTGGAAAATTCAGTTTTTTATTATTTCAGCAACATTTTTGAATATTTTTATTAGGGCCATTGAAATTACTTGGCACTGTAGATAGAGATGGTCTTATGCTATTTCTGTATTTTAGATTCCCCCAAATAATCTGAAACGTTTTATAGAAAGTAACAAAGATAAATTAAACCTCATTATGGTATGGTATGCAAGTATTTTTAAACATTTTAAAAATACTAGTTGTTCCTGAGCAGAGTCTATTCTGGATATTACATATTTGCTTTTATATGTTTTTTACTCTTCATATTATTTACATGGGTTTAGTACAGAGAAGAAAAAAATTAACTCAGGAGCTACTGAGGTGGATTTGCTACTGATGAGGAACATCAACAGAAATATGACAATAGCTAATTGAGAGTCAAGGTCTATTGAAAAACTCTGTAGAAATCTCTACTAAGAAGAGCAGAGAGATCAATATAAGCAGAGGGACAGAAAGCAATCCAAGAGAAAAGAGTAGAGAAATTATGTTCCTAAATGTGATCTTTTCTCCATGACCCTCTGCCTTGAACAATTTGGGATTGAGTGAGGTGAGAAAATCCTTTTTCTTACCCTCCCTCTAATATTATTTTTGAATCTTCAAGAAGAATTAAACTACTTTCTCATTAGCGTAGTTTGCAAAGACATAAGAAGTCCATACTTTGCACACTGACCTAAAAAGCAGTTTTATCTGTCGGTAGATTCTTTGTTTAAATGTATCTTTCCACTCCATGATCTCTTCTCCCTGATTAGTTTAAAAGTTCTTTCCTTGATGTGGTTGGGCTTTGATATTATGAAACCACTCTTTGTGTTTTACATTTTTACCTAAGAAACTTGTAAAGAGTTGGATATAATTATGATGTAAACTTGTAAGTTTGGCAAGTTTAAACTGGAGCTTTGACCAGTATTATGGGCTGGTTCTGAGACACTATGCTGATAACTTTATACAATATTCACTTTTTGCAAAGCTGAGAAAAGGAAACAGCAAGAGTGAAGGAACATGATAAGACCTTTTTATTATTATGAGTCCTTAATATATGGCCCACAATAGACTTTAGATTTAGTTATAGGTTGATTGATATAAGTGGAATATTTATACTACACTTTATGGTTTAAAATAAGTTTTCACATATACTAATACCATAAGCAATTGTATAAGCTCAATTGCTATTATATTATTTTATTATGAAAACTGAGCTTCAGACAGGTTAACCCACTACTGAAAAGTTGTACTATTAGAGCTGACAGCCAATTCTTATTTCATGTCCAGCTTCTGCTTTTACATTGGTTTGAAAGTACAAAGTTTAAAACTGTATTTAAAACATTGTCATAATAACATTAGTTTCATTAAAAATGTACCTCGTGATTTTCGATGCATAAATGGGGATAGGCTGAGTAGATGAATGACCAGTGTTAGGTGAACTAAAATGTTCAAGGGTCACCATTTCAACATCATATTTTAGCTTGAAACAAGGGTAATGATTGTTTACATAGCTTTGATATTGTCCTAATACTTTAACACTATCAGGAAACAGTTTCACTCAAATATACGGAAATGTACAGATAATCCCATTGATTCACTGTAATTAGTTTCATCTAACCTTCCAAGACAACAGTCTAGTTTTGTGTCTTTCCCTAGTTTCACTACTGCCAACTAAATTGTGTTTTGTTTTGCTTTTAAGTAAATTGATGTTTAATAACTTTTGTTAAATAAATCAGATGCAAATTCTTGCTTTCTCAGCTGAAGCTTAATCCAGTCTCACTTATTTCTTTATAAATTTTCTTAACACAAAACTTGAGGCTTTAAAAATAATTGCCAGTCTAAAATCCTTAAGGATGTGCCTGCCTAGAAGAGTCAGCAACAGAATATGAGTTACCTTTTAAATGTAGTCCTCCCAAATACTTTTCACATCTCTTTAATACACCTAATTATTCCTTTCGTATGGGATACAAGTTTTTACTTTTTCTTAGATAACTCTCAGTTAAATAAAATACTTATGGCTGAAGTAGGAAACATGTTGGCTTTCAGACATACTAGATTATTGAATGATCTCTTGAGGGAAGCAATATTTGATAGGTGAATGGATAGAAGCCTGAGCTTGTGTATTTGCATACAGGAGGGAAGCAGGGTAATGAGGCAGAAAGTAGAAAATTTAAGGTTTTAAAAATGAAACCTAGAAGATGAAAACTTCATGATATTATCCAGGGAGGCTCATCCTCAAGTCTCACAAAGATTATGATATTGCCAACTAGACTCAACAAAAGAATTGGTCAATTTTGGATAAATGGTCAGATATTATCAAAAAGGGTCATTCTAGAGCTTAACAAAGTTTTCAGAACATCTAGGCTCCTCACTCTATAGGTATAGACATTGAAATCACAGCTTCCCTAAAGTCACATATATGTATATCATCAGTAGATGAGGCAGGGTCCAGAAACGAGGAACCTTGAACCCCCTTTGTGTGCTTTGCTTCCCAACAGAGCATGGAGCATCACAATATGCCACTTTGTAAAGAGAATAGTTGCAATGTTATAAGCAACAAGAATTTTAAAAGATAAACAACATTTTAAAAGATAAACTTGAAACATTTAACTGTTTCAAGTTTCCAGGAGAAAGAGAGAGAGAATACTTCTAAATAAAAGTTTAATTGGGTTAAGGAAGATGAGAACATATGAGATCAGGAAACTATTTACTCTTTCAAAATATAAACAGGCTGCCTTGAACTCTTCAGTTTTTGCCATATCAGGGTTTACTGGTATATAATTACAGGTCCTTGCTAAATGACAATCCATATTTTCTGTTCTAATTTGAGTTGATTCTGTTATGAAGAGGATGTCTCTATCACACAGAAGAAACAGGAAAGACAAATTTTTAAGGTGATTTTTTAAAGCAAATAGTAATCTCAGTTTATGTGTCTTGCTTTTTTGCTTTTTCTCAACTTCATTTAAAAGTAGTGAGAACAAGAACTTTAATTCGATTTATGTATGAAAGCTACTCTTAGGCAAATTGTCTTTGATTATTTTCTTTAGCAATATCAAAATGTGAAGGTTGTTATGGCATATTACACTATGAAACAGTCCACTATATAATGATTAAAATATTCCTACTTTCTCATCATGCTTACAGAGCTTTAAAGCAATTATCTTATTTAGGGCAAGAGATCTAATTGTCTGGGTTGCCATGGACAGAAAGAACAGTTTGGTGATGGAGATTACTACTGAATCATGGTTATATTTTATGTGGGTAATGTGAGCATGTATCATGAAGATAAGTTTTAACATATTTCTATGTAAGAAGATAGTAATTATTTCCTCAATCTCAGCACAATTCCCCTGATAGGGCATTTTCTGATAATTTCTCATTTAAAGTTTGCAGGCATAATGATGCGTGGATATGGCCATGTCACCTCTTTTTAAATGTTCGTCAAATATCTGTCTGGCTCCAGTGTCAATGTTGTGTTTGAAACCTGCACAGCCATGTTTATATCATCCTATCTTTATAGTTCAGAGCAGAGAAATTCATGGTTCTGATTCACAGGTATTACTGTTTTGGTACAATGTTCAAATAATGGTCCACTAAAAATCTTCTTGCAACAGAAAGAAGTCCACTCTCCTACTATCAAGGTCATTACTGAAATCAATGCCTTCAGTTTAAAAGCACAGAGATGCCATCTAGCAGCCGCCCTCAGAAATTCCCTACACAGTAACAGTCCTTTCCCTATAAAATTGAGCAATAATTAAATTCCTATAAGCTTTCAGTGTTTGAAATCTTGCTTATAGAACAATGATTTTGCATATTGTCTATAATTCAAACACTCCATTACAAATGAAATTAACTGACATCTCTTAAAATAGGCAGTGAAATACATCTGAGTTTTCTAAAAAGAACTGGAAACTTACTAATTATAATTTAATTAAGAAAACGTATTTTACACAAACTTTCTAAAAGCAAAATTGATCATCTGTCCCTACAAAAATACAATTAATTAATTATTGTGAATTGTCTTTCTTTTTGGGAAGAGGATACCAATCTTGGCAATATTTTGATACAGTAAATGAGAGAAAAGAAACTAAGTAAGCTCATCCTATGAACAATGAAACTTGGGCCATTTTATAAACAATATTGACTTTCAAGTAACATATCTTACCATAAGATGGCGATACTTAAGCACTTTATAAAATGCCATATAAGACCTGTAAGCTTCAGTGACAAAAAAAAAAAAACAAAAAAATAAAAACCTCAGCATTATAAATGTAAACATTATATGGTCTTCCATGAAATAGAATTGGCACTGTTGTTAGAAAACCCAGTTGTCTTCAGATAAATTAATATATGAGGTGCTTTCTAAAATTTAGATTTCCAGTATTTGATATATGTGAAATCCCATACCTTAAAAAAAATCCATTCAATTTTAAGAGCTCTTCTATTTTGCCATTTTGTGCTTATCAATGTGATATGTGTGTGTGTGTGTATATATATATATATATATATATATATTTGTTTATAATAAGGCTATTACACCCAAAATCAGTTTTCTAAAACTGGGGCTGAAGTATAGCTAGAACAGACAAAATATGTTAAAACAACCAATAATATAACAATATAGAATAATACTTAAACTAATTTGAAAATTTGATTATGATGTGTCACTTCTAATGTATTAGTATGTAAAAAAGCAGCTGGTTAGCATTTCTGTTCATTTAAGTTTTATCACAAATCTTTTCTTATTTGTTCAAAAACTGTATTTTTATAGTACTATATTATTGGATTTTTAATTTCACCAGATATAATTTGCTTTACGAATCCTGATTTTTAAAATCTAAGCCCTTAAGTGACTAGCAGAATAAAAAAAAATTTTAGAAAATTATTAATATATAAACTAATTGACAATTATTTTGAGGGCACAATGATGCCATCTGTAATTTTTTTGGAGGATGGGCAATATAAACATATAATATAACACAAAAGCAACTTCTCCTCATTTTTAAGCAGTATTTTGTCTAAAAATCCTAAAACTTTTTACAACATTAAAATTACCTGTTTTCAACATTTTAAAATTCTCTCTAATGTTGTCTATGATGTAGAACAAATATCATCTTTTGAAAAAAAAAATCATCGTTTGTTCTTTGTACACTGTATTGCAGTATGTAGAAGCTGAGAAGGATAGTTTGAAAAGTTAATGTATGCCTTCCCTGGATTTTTCAGCTCATTTGTGGCAAATATGCACAGCTCATTCTGAAGAAAGTAAAAAGTTTCATAGCACTGAATACACACAAATAAACTCACCCAAACTAGAAAAGATTATATTGACCAAAAGTACATTGCTTATTTCAAAAATTTTTCTCCATATTTAACAGAAAATTATCTATATGTTTAATTTTGGAAAGAAAGGGGTGTAAAGCAGTGAAGATATTTACGCATCAAAGATACCAGACAAATCAAATCACATATAAAACTGTTAATGAAGCTCTACATTTCTGAATTTATTTTAAAGAATGACAAATAAAACTCAATTTAAGTCAAGTGACTTTTTCTGCAGTAACTTAGTGATTAACTTTGCTTTTAAAAAAATGTTTTACCAAGAATACTCTCAAATGAGATATATAATGGAATGTATTTAAAAGTTTCAAACAATATCATGTAAAAATAGTAGCATTGGATAAAATGTGTCACTACAGGTTGCAGAGTCAGGAAGAAAAAAAATTTAAAACAAAATCAACGCTTTTACTTAAGTGTAAAATGCTTTAAAGTTACATCTTTAAAATATTCTTTTAAGATTATTAAGATGGCATTCACATAGTGTGAAGCTTTTACATCAATAATACCAGTACATTCAAACTTTAAAATAAAATGAGTTTATTCTCATCAGTTCCCTCTAAATATGAAAGAGTACAGATATAATCACAAGTATATATGACATGATTCTAAGTTTTAACTATATACTATATTAGGCCTAGAAATATCACAACCACAGTATTAAGTTATGCTTGGTTACATCTTAGTTCCATTCAGTAATAAAAGGAAACTTAATTTGTCTACACTACACACATGATGTAAAGCTTTAAAAACAACTTTATAATATTCCAAAATATAGCTTTAATTAGTTTTACAGCATGGCATAATTCTTCCTATAGTATCAAATTGCTGTTGACCAGTTAAATAAGTAAAATAATACATTGTATCTCATAGTCTTTTTCACCAGACGGCTTCTCTTATTCCCTCTCATTATGATTTTCTTAGAATGCTGAAGCTTTCAAATTACCTCACTTTGTCATCAAGACTTTTCTCAGACATCGTTGAAAATATTTGTCCATATTTGCCATTGCCAGTACTAAATAATTTTCAAGAGTTCAACATTTATGAGCTAACTCATCCTTCCTATTGCCCTCCTTAGTTTGTTAAGATTCTCACTTCCTGTTTCTTAACAGTGGTAATCAGAACTTCCTCAGTGCCCACGATTTTCTTAAGGAAAAGAAAGAAGCAAACACAAGCTCCTTTCACCAACGCCTCTCAGCCATGGCAGAGAGTATAGCTCTGCTGCTCTGCCGTGTGTGTTATAAGCAGCATCCCAAATGTTTTGGACACAAACCGCAGCACGTCTGCGATGGGAGTATTATTGACCAGGATCAGCTGGAAAACGCTTCCCTGCTTTCAACAAAGAAACGGTTCACCATGTCCTAATACATGTTTATAAATTGCATTGTTTCCACCCGCAAACTCCTTTGAATTACCCGTCCGACTTAAAGAGAGCATGAAGCAGTTGGACACGGAATAAGCTAAATTCCCCGGAGAGCCGCATTGCTCGCTGCCCATGCACATTTTATTTTCTCCTGGTCCCTCCCCCCTCTCAGTAGGACTCTACCTTGAGGAGCTATTCCTCCGGTAGTTCACCTTGTTATCTTCTAAGCAGTGGGGATACGCCAGGCACCATAAGGTAGCTGAAAGAGCTGTCTCTCGTGCCGATTTTGGCATATTTATTTGCATTTTTGGTAGGTTTGTTACATATTGCACGTTTATTTCAAAAGAGACTCAAAATATTGTTCATACCTTGGAAGGGTCTAATCCAGCAAGCAAAGACAGCAGCAGGAGATTGAGAAGGCTGGACGTCGCCCGCATTCTGATCTGGGTTTTTGCCCCCTCTTTACTCTCTTTTATGTAGGCACTCCACTCACTGCAGAGACCTTTCCCTCGTCAGTTGCACTTTCTGCCTGCCAGTCAGAGCAGAGTGGAAGCAGAGGCGGCGGCAGCAGCAGTAGCAATAACAGCAGCAGCGGCAGCGGCGGCAGCCGCCCTGGGGGGCGATCATTCCGCAGGCATTCTCAGAGCTGGGAGTCCGGGAGCTCTAGAGAGTGGGTTGGGCTGCAGTGGGCGCTGGCCGCGGTGCTGAAGCTCCTCCAACCTGCGCGCCCTAGTTTACCCTCTCCCCTGCGGCTATATAGCCAGCCCACCTCAAAAGTTTTGACCCAAGGAATAGATAAAGGGAGTAACTGCTGAAAGAGGTGTAGAGACCTGGACAACGGATATGACATCACTACAGCTCCTGGGGGTTTCGGGGGGATATTTTGAGGGGAATTTGTTAAGCAAACAAGGATTGACTCTCGCGCTCCAGTTCCAGTTTGCCGGCAACTTGAGCTGCAGAGAAGTAGAGAGTCAGCTAAATACAGGATTATGAAACAAATAGTGCACTGGAACCTTCTGCTGTCATTGACAGAGGACTTGATATCGTACTTAGTGCTTTAAACAAAGTTTGCAGTGCAGACTATCAGTGTGTGTTTGTCGTCCAAGGCACATGGATTTTCAGCTGTTAGAGATGAATGTGGTAATTTATAGATGTGTGCAATCATTTATGAATAGCTTATTGAAATTGTATGTTTTGATTAGGTATTAATGTATCTATCTCGGGATTTTGATCATCTAAAAACACTGCTTAAAGAGGCTTATATTCTTCTTTTAGTTATAAATGGTATATTCCATTAGTGATTCCCAAACTGAATTATCCTCACCTCCCCCCCCATACACACAGCCATACCTAGAAACATAGTTTTTCTGTCTGTCTGACTTGTGCTTTTACTTGAGGAAGAATTCACTGATAGATGGATAGTGGGATGGGAAAAGTGATTATTTCTAAGCTTTCAAATACTTCTGTAATCTAGGGCTCAAGAAAAGGTAGAATAGTTGCCTCACAAGAGCAAAGAAAGGGTAAATGGCAAACTAACTCTCTTACCCTGCATCATTTAACTTTACTTGAGCAATTTCATTCCTTTGAATATAGAAAAATTGTGTTCTCAGTAATATAAAAAGTTAGGAAGAAGTTGGCAGCCACTCTGAAACATCCCTCTCGTACAGTTATGCCTTTAGTATTTCCATCTTCTGTTGATTTTTCTAAAAATTATGCTTTCTAAGGGTTAAAATGTATAAACTGGAGCTGTGGACATTGCTTTCTTTTACTTCCACATTTTAAATACAATAAATTGAGATATCAGACACATACCGAGTACAAAATCTCCATCAAACTTTCACTGAAAATTCATCCTATTTTTAAATATAAGAAATCTCAATTAGGACTCAAATACATTTGAAAGTCATTGTCCCAAAGAATTTACACCATATTGCATCTTTTCTTATCCTAATATTATAAATGTGTGTATAGTTACTCGAGGTCTTTATTTCCTATAAACATAAATGGCATGAAGTTCACTGTATCTGAAAATTCTTTTTGAAAAAATGGATCATGCATAAAATAGAGATTGTAAAATCATAGAAACGAAGTTAAATTTCTTATGATGCTGTTAATTTAATGATAACCTTAACAGTCATAATCATATTTAGAAGTTCCCATTATTTTCTAGCAGAAAAAGAAGAAGAACTTTTTTTGGGGGGGGCGGTAATAGATACAACTACAGAGTTGTACCACTCTTTGGGATAACTTCCTAGAACATATTTGTCAAAGAGTGTTTTTCTTTTTACATTTGTTTCTTAACCTAAACTTTTTCTACCTATCTACAGCTACATATTTATCTATCTATGTAGCATAAAATCAGCATAATTTTTCAGTAAATCACACATAGAAATTATTGAAAATTCTGTATCCATTTTAAAATATTTCACATGACTATTGAGATTGTAAATGAATTTGCAGAGGTGTTGTGACTGAATGATTATAATAGTGTATGTTTATTATCCATTCTCTAAATACATTTTTTGTTATTTGTATTTACACATGCTTTTCCCTCTTCCTAAGATGTCTTTTACCATTTTATTTTTTACATCTCTGCCTCTCAATTAGCAGGCAGTGCCTCATATTTGTTTGAGTGGAGGTAGCTGTATTTAACAGATACACACAGTAATATGAAAATATAATCAAATCAATTTGATCACTTCAAGATGAACAGGTATTCTTATAATGTAAATACTGTGGTTTTTTCTGGAAACAGAATTATTATGATCTCATACATGGTTTACAATATTAGTGACTGGAACAAAACTTTCATGTGGGCAATTTTTTTTTCTTTAACTCTCCTTTAATATGGTATTGAAATGTCATTTGTAACAAGAAGTTAAGAAGAAGACAAATTCTATGAAATCTTGTCAGAAAAATGTGATGGAAGATGATAATATTTAAAGATACAAAATAAGTAATATATGGTAATGATGTTACAAACGAAAACAGATGGTCTTAGCATACTTACAACATATTTTCCTTAAGAGAAGCTTAGTCATTTGTAAAGAATAATCAAGTTCAGTAATAAATCAAAGCTGTTTTAATATGCCACTACCAAACAAAAGCTTTAATCTAAAGAGTACAAATTCACCAATACCCTACCATTCCTTTATCTCTCTTCTAAAATAAAGCAATATAGCTGCATAGCCTCTCTTAAAGATAACTATTGATTTTAGTCGGTCATTTGTTTTGTAACAAAACCCTCTTATAGTATATTTTCATACAATCCATTTGACAACATTGTAGGTGATATCATATCTTATTTGTACATTGCAATCTAGGGAGCATTTCTCATTGCAAGAAAAAAAGTCCAAGTAGTTCTTTGTATTGTGTGTATTTCGTTAGCTAGTCAAAAGAGTTCTTCTAAAAGTAATAAATGTGCATCTTTCTGCTTTTGTTTTCACTGTCACTTCAGATTGGTAACTGTCATTAAAATTATACAATATAATTCATAACATAGATTTAAAAATCTTGCAATTTTGAACACATGGATAAGAAAGTATTTGATATTTATATGTCTAGCCAAATTTGGCCTTCTATGCCTACAATGGGTACAAAATTACTCTGAATTTTATAAAGCATTGCAAAAATTTTAGCCAGTAGTATCTACAGAGGTATTCATAAAAATAAGCTTATATGAAGTTGTGGTACAATACAACACCTAGAACAAATGATAAAAATTTTAAAACGTTTGTGCCCAATATTACAAAAGTTCTTAATTCTATATTTCATCATAGTGTTAGGTAAATGCTTTATACATTTTAGTTTTCTTTTGATAAGAGGCTGTATGATATACAGCTGACCTTTGAATAATGTAGGCATTAAAAATGTTGAACTTCTGCATAGCTGAAAATTTACAAATAATTTTTGATTCCCCCAATTTTAACTACTAAGAGCCTACTCTTGACCCAAAAGCTTACTGATAACATAAACAGTTAATGTCTATTTTGTGTGTTATATGCATTATATACTGCATTTTTATAATAAAACTAGAGAAAAAATATCATTAAGAAAATCATGATAAAATATATTTACCATTTATTAAGTGAAATCGAATAGTCATCAACATCCTCATCTTTGTCACCATTATGTGGAGTAGACTGAGGAGAATGAGTCTGTTCAACTCAGGGGTGACAGAGGCAGAAAAGATGTAAGAGATAGGAAGGGAGACAGGAGATGCAGGCACTGTTAGTGTAAGTTTACAGAAATATGTCATAATTTCTGTCTGACTTTTTACTTTTTTATTTCTCATGTTTATTTTTTATAGGTTGACTATGCAGTACTGATCTTTCATCATTTGCTTTAATTTCATTGCCCATATCATAGAAGGGTCCATGTCACAAAAGAAGTCAAAAGTAGTCTTGAATAATTGGAATCCTTCTGCTAGATTGTCTAATGTCAATCTATTTTCTGGCACTGTTTCTTCTATGTCTTCCTCCTCATTGCCTTGGCACTGGTTTGCAGGGACTCATCTCCATCAAGTTACCTTCTTTTAATTCCTCGGTTGTGGTACCTGTTAACTATTGAACTTCTCTAAGATCCACACCTTGAATCTTTTTACCCCTTACTTTTTTTTTTCCCTCACATCTACAGTATCTTTCATGGTTTCCTTAATTGACTTGGTTGTAAATCCTGTGAAGTCATGAACCGCATCTGAACACAGTATTTGTGCTTGATGGCCTTCACAGCTTTTTCTATAACAATGGCATCTTTAAAGGTGTAAGCCTTCTAAACTTTGATCAAGTTCTCCTTATCAAAGTTCTCTTCAATAATGTTGGTAATCCTTCCTATAGAGAGTGTGTGTAATGGGGCCTTAAACGTCCTTATGATCCCCTAATCTAGTGGCTGAAAAAGAGACATGTTTGGGAGCAAATGGACCACTTGGATGTTTTCAGTGTTAAACTTTTGGGGTTCTGGGTTACCAGAGACATTGTTCGATATCAAGAGAACTTTTAAAAAACCAGTCCCTTACTGACAAGGTATTTCCTTTCTTCAGGGGCAAGACATCAATGGAACCAATCCAGAAAAGGGGTTCTCATTGCCCAGGTTCTCTTAGCATACAATGAAAAGACAGGCAGCTGGTGTTCATGTTTTCCATTCAAGGCTATGTGGTTAACAGCTTTATAGATAAGAGGAGTCCTGATCATAAGCCCGACTGCATTTGCACACAATGGTAGAGTTAGCTTATCCGTTCCTGCCTTAAATCTCAGTGCTCCCTTCCCTTCCTTATTAATAAATGATTAATACTTTATGGCTTCCCCCCCAGAATAGGACACTTTTGTCTGTGTTAAAAACTGGTTCAGGAAGATATCTTTTCTCTCTATAATTTTCTTAAGGGTGCCTGGAAATTTGTCTGTTGCTTCTTGGTCAACAGAAGCTGCTTCTCTTATTATCTTGACTTTTTTTTTTTTTCAAGCCAAATCTCTTTCAAAAATTATCAAACCATCTTTTGCTAGCATTATATTCTTCAGCTTTAGGTCCTTCATCTTTCTTTTGCTTCAAGCTGTTGTATAATAACTTCACTTTTTCTGGAATCACATTAGAGTGTATTGGTATGCCTTTCTTACAGGAATCCTTACATGTACATAAAAGGTCTTTTGCAAAATATGTACTTTCTGGCATAGCTGGAATGATGGCTTCACACATTGCCTTTTCTTGTTTTTGTAGTGGTCCTTACACAGAATTCATTTATGTTAAAATAATGGGCAGCCACTGCCTCAGGCCTCAATCTGTGGCACAACTTTCTCTTGTAGTGTCATGAATTTTCTCTTCTTCTTGGAAGGACTTCCAGCATTGCTAGAGCCACTGCATACAATGCCATCATGTTATCCAAGGGTATTACATAGAGTATTTTACTAAACATTATGAAAAGTACATGAGAACCACAAGAGGTCACTTTTCACTGAGATATGCAATTGAGTAGATAGATAAAAGGCTCACTGGAGATTAGTGTCAAGTAGACACTGGAAACTCTTGAGCTCACTGCAATAGCAATAGGAGGTGGCTACAAAATTATTACAGTAGTACAGTATGTAATACAGTTAAATTAATGCAATTATGATGTAATACCGCATCTTTATATTGTTTATATTTCTTGCTATTACAAATGGCACCTTTTACAGTCAGTGTGTGTGTAAGTTTTAATAAATTTTAACTTTTTAATAATTTATTTGTATATATTTCATAATAGTAAATGATTAAATAGGGTAGTATCTACATATATTTTATGCACTCACGATATAGCTCATTTTTTCTTAATTTTTTCAATTTTTCTAGGCTATGCAGTTGGTCTGAAGTTTTTTTAATTGTTGTAAATATACAAAAAAATGTTCAATATTTTTATTGAAAAACATCTGTGTATAAATGAACCTGTGCCAGCTTGTGTTGTTCAAGGGGCGACTGTACTTTTTTTCATATATTTTATACTTCCTCAGCTTTTCAGAGATGTTCCATTATTTTTTAAAATGCTGTTCCTTATTTGATCAATAATTTAACATTGAGAGGCCTAGTTATTTTAGAATAAAAATAAGAATAACTAAGCATGTAATGCAAACCCTTTGAGCAATTCTTCATCTTTCTCTATGTAAATGAAAATTGCGTTTGATTCATTTCCTAATGTTCTTGACCTGTCAGAGGACTGCCACACTTTCATTTTCTGCCTGCTGCTCTTCTTCTCTCTCTCTTTTTCTGTCTCTTGACTTTTCTTCCAGCTTTTAAACCATTTTCATCTAGATCCCCTGCCTCTCCTAACTACTCTATTGAATATAATACCCCAATTATTCTCTATTTATCCTATGTTTATATCATTTTTTTACTGTCTGTCTCTCTTATTAAAACATATTCTATGAAGGGTCTTTGTATGGTGTTCTACCTTAATCCAAGCATCTAGAACAGTGCCCGCCACTTGGCAGTCACTTAATAAAGATTTCATTAATAAATGAATGAAAGAGTGAATTTTTCAACCTTGATTTCTCCATGCATATTTACATACCTAAGATTTACTAGGTGTCACTATGTAATTTCTTCCATCTCAAACTCGATATTTCAAATGAGTATCTTTTCTAAATCATATTAGTTTGTAAAACAATTTTTTCTCCATTGCAACGCAAGAAGTATGGAAGTCACACTTAAATTCTACCTCACCTTTATCCTTTCATTCAATGGATCAAAAATACTGTCAATTTTATCTCTAGAATATATCTAAATCTATTCTACTGTTCCCCATATGCCCAGGCCAGGATCTTATTTATGTCACTTGAATTATTACAATGGTTTATTGCCTTGCCTTGCCACCAGTTTTTGGGTTTTTTTGTGTGTGTTTGTTTTTACTTCTACTTTTAACTTGCAATTTTTTTGCCACAAAGGACTTGAGATAATTGATTTAAAGACTAATTTGGTCATATTGCTCTCAGGTTAAAGGATTTCAATGGCTTATTAACATCTATGTGATCAAAGGTGGAGTCCTTATAATGGTTCATGCAGACTTCTGCATCCGGGGGCCCTACCTTGCACTCCAGTTTCATTTCTAACTATCGTCAAACAGTAATTGGAATCCAGCAAATGTGTAGTAGTTGTAGGTCTTTTAACACTGTTCTACTATGAGATAGTTTTCCTTTTGCCTGAAAAATTCTTATTCTGCATTTAAATTTTACTTTAAATGTCATCTCTTCTCTTTGTTTGACCATTGGTACCCTTCCCTCAAGATTTCCCTCCTCAGCATGTTTTATAACATCTTGTGTATGCTTTCATCATTGTATTTACTATGTTTGATTATTAACATCTACTTCTGTGTCTTTCTTCACTTAATTGTAAAGCTTTTTGGAATGTTTAGGTTATCAATTACTCTATAATCATTCTAAAATTTTATGGCTTACACTAAAAAAAATTATTAATGGTCAGTATTTTGTTACAATTTCTTACTTAGGATTTGTTATACAGGTGCAGTCAGATGGAAACTAGTCACCTGAAGGCTATACTTGACTGGATATTCAAGATGGCTCACTCCCATGGCTACAGTTGATGCTGGCTGTAAGCTAAGAGCCCAGGTGGCATTATTGAATGGATCACCTCTGTGTCATCTTTCTGTGTCACTTCAATGTCTTAAAATATGGCAGCTAGGTTTTCAGAGAGCACCTTAAGAGCTAGTATTTTAAAAGACCTAGTCAGAAACTGTGAGCATTCATATGACCTATACTGAAAAATCCCATCATGACCTATACTTAGAATTCATTCCCAGGCATGGTGGCTCATACCTGTAATCCCAGCACTTCAGAGGCTGAGGTGGGCAGATCACTTGAGTTCAGGAGCTCAAGACAAGCTTAATAATATAGTGAAACCCCATCTCTACAAAAAATACAAAAATAAAAAAATATTAGCCAGGCATAGTGTGCCACTATGCTGTAGTCTGAGCTACCTGGACGGCTCAGGTGGGAGAATCACTTGAGCTTGGGAGGTCCAGTCTGCAGTGAGCTGTGGTCTCACCACTGAAGTCCAGCCTGAGCAACAGATTGAGACCTTCTCTCAAAAAAAAAAGTAAAAGAAAAAGAAAAGGCAAGTATTTATATCTGCCTTTTTGTTTTGTTTTGTTTTTGTTTGTTTTTTGCTTAAGTAACTAAAACAAGACCAGATATAAAAGAAGAATAATTAGACTATATCTCTCAATGTAAAGCACAGCCATGTGCATACAGGGAAGAAGTTGAGGGCAGCCATATTTGAAATTATAAAGCAAAAGGGATGATTTTGCACACACATTTAAAAATACCCATCTTTTCCCTACAAATCACTAACCTATCTGAGTTGGATTTTAAAGATGGATTTTGATTTTCACATACTTTCGCAGTATGGGCAAGTTTTTTTTTGTTTTTTTTTTNTTTTTTTTTTTTTTTTTTTTTTTATGAAAAACAGTAACAATTAGTAAAAAAGTTTTTAGTAAAAAAATATATTTACAAATAAACACCAGTATTACAAAGGGCTTTTGCTTCTAGTAATACAAGGCTAAGTACTTTGGACCAAGTCTTTTACTGAGAATGACTTTAAGAACCAGAAAAAAAGGTAAATACAACTGCTTGAGGGCATTGGATAACAATAATGTCAGTGATGAAATATGGAATCAAGATCTGAGAGAGTAGAGAAATAAGAAGAGAGCCTGGCTTTTAGGACCTCTTTCCATTAAAAGTGACTGCCATCTTCAGAGGAAGCTACCTAAAGACTAGGAAACTTATCAGAGCTTCTGCCATCACAGGGCAGAATTCCAGGTTTTGCTGCATAAGAGCCCTGTGCCCACTTCTCCCTCTTCTTACTTTGAGTAAAGATGTTTAAGTGCTAAACACCGATAAGTGAGGGTGAAATCAAAATAGAACAGGCTTCAAAGGGACTTTCATGACCAGTTTTTGATCATCTCCATCCCTGATATTGTAGTAAAATGACCTGGAATTCCTAGTAACCCTAGACCTCTGAAAAAGGTGATCTGACAGAGGTTAATGGAGATGTTATTGCCTGGAAGGGAGCAAAAGTTGGTTTTGGAGGGAATAAAAAACTTATCCTTTATAATATTTTGTGGCCCTTCCAAAGCTCAACATTATACAACAAAATCTTATTTCTTAGTAGTTAATTACAGTTGTTAAGACAAATTTAAACTTAATTTTATTTTTCTTCTGGGGCGAGCAAAAATGAAGAAGTTGAAAACCGCTGGTTTACAGTCGGCCCTAAGGGGTCCTTGCAGGCTTTTCAGGGATGGAGATAAAAGAAGAGCAAAGTGAATTTTTAGAAGACTAAAGTGTATTAAGAAAAAGGGAGCTAAGGAGGCATCCGTGGTTCCCAAGTTGCACTTCATATAAACTTGATGAAAAGAATTAAGATGTGTTTGTACTATTTTCTGGACTCTGGATAATTCTGTAGTTATTTAACAGATTTTTATTTGGATATGAATTGTACCTGCATGAATTTTCAGACATTGTGGGCATTAATTGAATTAGCAAATCAAATCACTACTTATTTAAATGTCTATTCTGTACAAAGCATTATGTTGTAGGTAATACAAAGACCCCAAATTTTTTTATTTTTACTTTTTGTGGATACATAATACGTGTACATATTTATGGGGTACATGAGATATTTTGGTATAGGTAAGCAATATGTAATAATCATATGAAAAATTTGTTATTCATTTCTTCAAGCATTTATTTTGTGTTACGAACAATCCAAATATACTATTTTTGCTATTTTTGAATGTTTAACTAAATTATTATTGGCTACAGTCCCCTTGTGCCATTGAATACCAGGTTTTATTCATTATTTTTTATTTAATTTATTTATTTTGGTACCCGCTAATAAACCCCATGTCTCCTCTACCCCTCACACTACCCTTTCTAGCCTCTTGGAATTATTCTTTTATTCTCTATTTCCGTGAGTTCTATTGTCTTGATTTTTTAGATTCCACAAATAAGTGAGAATGTGATGTTTGTCTTTCTGTGCCTGGCTTATTTCACTTAACATAATGACCTCTAGTTACATTCATTTTGTTGCAAATGACAGAATCTCATTATTTTTTTTGGCTGAATAGTACTCTGTGGTATATATGTACCGTATTTTCTTTAGCCATTCATCTGTTGATGGACACTTAGGTTGATGCCACATCTTGACAATAACAAATGCTTTTTGGGCACATAATAGGTGTACATATTGATAGGGTACGTAGGCTCACGAGGTTGTAGAGAAAAAGGGAATCTTCCTGCACTGTTAGTGGGGATGTAAATTAGCACAACTACTATGGAGAATAGTTTCAAGTTTCCTGCAAAAACTAAAAATAGAGGGGATCGATCCAAGATGGCCGTTTAGGAACAGCTCAGGATTGCAGCTCCCAGTGAAAGCGCAGAGGGTGAGTGGATGCCACATTTTTATTGCTCACAGACTAGGAAATTCCCAGGCAGAGGAGCTGCACAGGTCACCAGCACAGCTGTTTCGGCCAGCGCGGCTGCGCCAGCCAGTGCCGCTGCCTTGCCCCACACGGCTGCTTTGTCGGTGCCCCGGAGCACTGGTTCTCCATACAAAATACACTGGTCCGGGTGCCCTTTTGGCTGGTGATTGGAGCCACGGGAAATCGCCCATTCCTCTGTTTAAAAAGGGAACAGAGCAGAGAACCAGGACAGTAGATTCCAGGGCAAAAAAAAAAAGCGCCACAAATCTCAGTGCCGCTGTTTAAGCCAGCACAGTGAGTCGGGACACAGGAAAACAAACAGACCCCGGCAACTCAACAGGCAACTGGAACACCAACTTAAAAAAAAAAAAGTCTCTGAGGCAGGGAGCCAGACGATCAGGCTCAGCTGGTCCCACCCCCACAAAAGAACAGCAATCAGAAGCTCTCTGGATTGAGAGTTTCACAGCAAGCACAGCTGAACCCTGGACGGTCCAGCTCTGTGGGGGAGGGGCGTCCTCCATTACCGAGGCAGCCCGCCAGGACGGAGGTAGTCAGCCAATGCTGAGGCAGCCCGCCGTTGCCAAGGCAACCCACCACTAAAGAGAGACTCCTACTTAAAAGAGGCAGGCCACCATTGCCGAGGCAGTTCTAACTACACCCATATAAACAGGACTGCAGGGAAGTTCACTCGGCAGCTGGGCGGAGCCCACAGCAGCTCAGCAAAGCCTCTGCAGGCAGACAGTGACCAGGCTGCCTCCTTGCTGGGCAGGGCAGCTCTGAAGGAAAAAAAAAAGAAGGCAGCAGCATAACACAAACTCATAAATAAAGCCCTAAATCCCTGGGACAGAGCACCTGGGAACAAAAAGTGGTTTATGAGTTCTGCTGCAGCAGACCTAAACCTACCTTCCCAGCAGCTCTGAATAAACAACAGAGCTCACAGCTCAGCATTTGAGTTCCTATAAAGAAGAGACCGTCTCCTCAAGCAGCTCCCTGATCCCTGCATATCCAAAGAGCCACCTCATAAAGGAGAGATCAGATTGA
>NW_016107514.1:6380270-6390591 GCF_001604975.1 Cebus imitator
CTGCCATGTGTGTACCTATGCAACAATCTTGCATGTTCTTCACATGTACCCCAAAACCTAAAATGCAATAAAATAAATAAATGGGAAAAAAAACTAAAAATAGAGCTACAATACAATCCAACCTTTAAGAATTATAGACTCATGTTGAAAAAACAGTTATTAATATTTGAAAAATTAGCTATTGTATAAAGAGATATATATCCAGTGCTGTGCAAGATTACTTATTGAATGAATTATTGACTAATAAAGCTCTGGGTTTAGAGGAATAAACATCGTTTAACTTGACTTTGAAAAGACTTAATTTGGCTTTTAAAAGATGTATAGGATACAGATAATAATTTTTAAAAGCCATAGAGAAGATATTAAACTAAACTGGTTTTTGAAAAATATATTTACTTCTCTAAAAACATCATCTTGCCTATTTTAAAGAACAATTTTAATGTTGTACCAGCCATTAAATACTATTTTTCAATGTTCAAAATTATAGCTCTCATTGAAAATAAATATTTGTCAAAGATTTTATTTAACTCTTTACTTAACAAGAGAATCCGAAAAAAAGTTATAACTAGTAGGAAGAAGAATTAACCGAGCAGACATATTTATAAGCCATTAGAAATCCTAAAATAAATTTGCTTAATAGATTCAAAACTGGCCTCTTCCATTAGGAAAATAAAATAAATTGAACCTCCACAAGACAGACTTTGCATTTCTTTGAACAGAAATTATTTGCATAGGTATCTATTTTCTACAAATTAATTTCTATCTCTCCAGGGTTGGAAAATAGGCTCGTCAAAACAATGAAAGGCAAAGATAACCTATAAGGTTGACAGGAGATGTTTCTTAATACTTCTTTACAAGATAATGGATAAGTTACCTTTTAAATTTATAAAGCTTAATATAAATACTAAGCAGCTTGCAACTTATAAACTAGTTATTAATTTTTTTGAATTAGATGTTGAGATATAGTTTAGAATACTCCCAGATATGTATGGGCAAATTGCCAGTGGGAGGCAGGACCAAACAAGTCATAGAACTTCTAGCCACCTACTGGATTAGCTAGACATGCAATCCCAAACCTAAGAATAATGGAACAATTAAAAACTTTGAAAAAGTTATTTACAGTATATTTTTTAAGTATACAAGAATTCTACTAAGCTGAACCTAGTAATATGTAATTTCCTCTCAGTAAAATTATTTGGAATTCAATTATTTTAATGTTCCAAAAGCACAAGCTAAAACAAAAAAGAGATAGAAAATTGGACTTCATCAAAATTTTAAATGTTTGTCTTGTCTTTAAAAATACAATATTAAGAGACTGAAAAGGAAATATTGCAGATCATATGTCTGACAAGAGATTAATATTCAGAATATATAAAGAATTACAATTCAACAAAATCAAGCAACTTGATGTTTAAAATGGGCAAAATACTTGAATAACATTTTTCCAAATAAAATATACAAACAGCCAATACACATATTAAAAGATACCAAATGCCACTAATTATTAGAGACATGAAAATAAAAACTATGATGAAATACCACTTTACATCCATTAGGATGGGTATCATCAAACAAAACAAAACAGAAAATAAGTGTTTTGGGTATGTGGAGAAATTGGAACTTGGCGCATTGCTGATGGAAATGTAAGATGTTGAAGCCACTGTGGAAACAGTGTGATAGCTCCTAAAAAAGTTAAACGCAGAATTACCATATGATCCAGCAATTCTAGGTACATATCTAAAAGAATTGAAATCAAAGACTGAAACAGACATTTGCACACCAATGTTTACAGCAACATTATTTACAATAGCCAAAAAGATAAAACAACCCAAATGTTGATAAACAGGTGAATGGATAAACACAACATAGTACATACCTGTAATAGAATATTATTCAGACTTAAAATGGAATAAAATTCGGATAGGTCCTATAACATCTATGAAACTTGAAAATATGCTAAGTGAAATAAGCCAGACACAAAAGGACAAAGATTTATGAATCCATTTATATAAGGTACCTAGAATAGGCAAATTAACAGAAACAGAAATTATGATAGAGGTTACCAGGACTAAGAGAAAGAAGACTTAATGAGTACATAGCTTCTGTTTGGCATGATGAAACAGTTCTGAAAATAATAGTGATGATGGTTGAATAACATTTTGAATGTATTTTATGTCAATACATTGTATACTTAAAAATGGTTAAAATGCTATTATGCATATTTTACAATTTAAGAAATAATTAATAAACCATCAGGAGAAAACTAACAACCTGATGAACATTCTTTTATTTGAGCAACTACAAATGTCGTCTTAAGGGAGAGTGTACTGACCATTCTTAATGAGGAAAAAAAAAATCCATGCCATTATAACTTAGAGAAATTAAAGTTTTTGTTTTCAATATTCCATTATCTTTTGTAAGTGCTGCCTTTAGATTTTGAAAGCAAATCAGATGGAGCAAGTAATATCTGGTGCCAAAAATTAAATTTGGGACCCTCAAAAAAGTAAAGCTGATACTGTTAATTGTAAAAAAAAATAACTCTATAGAAAAGGCAGAATATGCCTTTTCCTTTTATGGAACCTACTTGCTGCTTGCGTGGTATTTGCAAATTGTGTTCAATATTTGAGGCTTATAATCTCTTAAGTGAGTTTGAGCTTGGAAAGGAAACAGTAGAGTCTGGTCACTGTGCAATGTAACTTAGTGGATTAATTTTACTACAAGTAAACAAAATGACAAAAAAAATTAAAACAAAGCAGTTTTGTATTGTAACCAAATTCTGCTATGTAATGCTAGAAAAGTTTGAACTACATTTGTTATGGTTATACCTAGCAGGTTTCTAGTACTTTCTAATAGACTTAGCATGTTGATTTGAGATTATTTTCCATGTTTGACTGTTATAAAATATGACTTAAGGTTTAGATAGTTTTATTTAACTTAGAAACTTTCTTAGGAAATGGATCTTTTAGCAACCAAACAGCTTAACCAGAAACAAATGTACAAAGAAACAAGAGGAACAAACATTTATTTTTATAAATTTTCTTTTAAAAAGTCCTTTAAATAAATCAAGAAGAAGATAATTTGAGATGTGGGTGATGGTTGAGATGTGGGAGAAAATTGATATCAAAGATACTCAGATATGAAGGCTATTAATGTTTTATTTATAAATGTTAATTTGAGAAAATAAATTTTAACTCTAATCAAGCAACCAGAACTGAGCTAGTCTGTGATTAGAGGCAATCCTTTTTAGGGGCGGAAAGAGAACGATCCCTTTCCTTCCAATTAGAGAGGTCATGGCTGCCACTCCTATAAAAACAGCAGGTTAACAAGAGTAAAGCATCATAGTTTTAAGTGACTTGAGAATCTTCAGAATGAAGACTCAAAGATACAGGGATAACTATTCATTTTTATGGTTAGGTTCAATTAAATATGTACAACCATGTTGAAATATGATTGAATATGAAGAATCTGATCTAATGATAATAGACTGAGTGGGGAACTCAGCCAGTCCTGTCCCAGTTTTTCTTGGTACAGGCATTCCTTCCTCCTGGGTATGGTGTAGGACCTTCTGGAATGAGAGTCTTAATTTATTTATGGCCAGCTTTGGGGATGTTATTGTAATGATTTTAGGCTTTATGGCTGTCTTTGAGGGAAAAAAAATGACATGGTTTTTATGTCTTACCTTGGGGAAGAGAAAATCTAGTTTCTATGGCTTGCCTAGGAGGAGAATGAAAGGCAAGCGAGAGGAGGCAGAAGAAGGTTAGAGAGAGAGTTTGCACTGAGGTTGCTTCTTAGGCTTTTACTTTGGGGTATCACTTTCTGAGCCACAACACATTTTTCATACAGAAATTTCTCCTCTAAAACAATCTAAATCCTTTCATTTATAGGAACATGAATGTCATGCATTTCAGTCTTTAAATTATTTTGCTATTACCTTTGAGAATTGGAGATTATTATAGTACTCCCCACCCTCAAATAAGTAAGAGGCAAAAATAATGCATATTTTTCTCCTTTTGTAAATGAGCTTCTTAAAACTTTTGAAGGTACAGAACTTCCATTTTTAACTTGAGGCCTGGAAAAATATAGGAACAAATCATCAATCAAGTGTAACAAGACCTTAATGATCTCAGGTACCAGATAATAGTGAACATTGTGTGCAGAACAAATCTTGTAAAACCAATATAATTTTATCTTAAGAGAGGATATTAAAGCAAGTAAGAAAAAAGTGTTGATTTTTCAAAGGTTTTGATTAGGGCTCGGATGACAAAATCATCAACTTAGAAAAGATAGTCCAGGTTAGGCATATTGCAGAAATAAAAATCCATGGAACCACCATAAAACTTAGTTCTTACCTACTGAATTTGGTTTATCCAACATTTTTGTCCTATTCCACCTTATGATATTCCCATGATATTTATTTTTGTGAAGGGACTCACAGTTTGATATTTTAGAAGTACTGAAGGAAGATAAAATGTGCAGGATTTTGGTGTAGAGTATGTAGCTTACTACAGGAATAGCATGAACATTCACTAATTTTTAATAGTTCATGGAGCTTTATGTCCAGTCCTTTAGTATTTAGTCAAACATGACAGAAATGTGACTACTAGATTTTTAGGCTAATAAGGCTATTCCATGGGTCCTTTCTCTAATTAACTTTAATCTTTTGCAAATTCATGAATTTAGTTTCAGCAAAGAGATTATCATTTATATAATCACAACTGAGCATTTAACAAAAATGTGAAGATTTTTCTAAAATGCAAGTGTGATCCTTCTGAAAATTTTTCTGTGGCTCCCCATTGACTTGATGACAAAAGTATAAATCCGTTAGCATGGTACCCAAGGGTTTTAGCATTTGGACCCAACTCTCTCTAGAATCAACTCTCCTAATTTTAGATGAAAATAATCTAGTAATATTGATTGAATTGTAAGCCCTCCAAAATGCCATGTGCTTTTATGCAACAGGCCTCTACACAAACAGAAACTTCTACCTTCAATTTATTTTCCCAACTTTTGTGTTTGATTTCACATCTCAATTTTGTCTGCTCTCCCCTTCTGGCTGTTTTAGACAGTCCTTCTCTAGATTTCTATTACATCTCATGCCTGCTTCTGCTATGGCATTGATCACATTGAGTTGAAATCATGTGTCTGTGTCTCCACTTCTCTCACTATGCACTGAACACCTTCAGACCTGGAACTGTATCTTTTACATCTCTTTGCAAACCATTCAACACAGCGCTCAAAGTAATCATGAAATAAAGGATAAATGAGTAAATGATTTTGCATTTATACCTCATAACAACCCATCAGAGTTTGTAATTTTAATTCTTTTTTTACATTTAAGGAAAGAGAGATTAAAAAAGAACAAGTATTATTTTATTACCTAAGGTGACATAACCAACGAATGGCAGATTCAGGATGCAGCACAAGCCCTCGGATTTTAAATAATGCTACCACCCAAATAATGTCTTCCAAGATGTGCCCAAGTAAAACAGATCTGTGTAAATTTCTCATTACCCAGTTTTTGCCATTTAAAAATCATTGACTATCAAAAGAAACTCAATGCAATTGTTTGAAGTTGGTAAATAAAAAACACTATTTAAAAATGGTTTATCTTTTCTTAATATCAGCAACATTAACCATATCTGGGGCAGAGACTCCATTAATATATCTTACTTTTCTCTGCATTAGTATACAGATATCTCAAAGAAAACACTATTTTAAATATTAGCTTCCATTTGAAAATTGTTCAAGGAAAACAGGAGAACAAACTATTATTTTCTTTGGAATACTATTAGGTCTTTTGTTTAAGAAAGGTAGAGGACAAGTTGGATTGTTAAGGGAGAGATGGAGAGTTATACACTCTACATAAAATACAAAGATAAATTTTTAGTTTTTACCAAGTGTCTCAGAAGAAAGATGCTAATCAAAGATGGGGGTGAGGAAGAGGCAAATTTAAAGATGAGAGAAGATGAATAAAAGTATTTCTTTAGAAGGAGTAAAGGGGATTCTAGCAATGTGAACAAGTTCCTCCCATATGTTGTGAGAGGCACCCAATGAGAGGTAATTGAATCATGAGGGTGGACATTTCCCATGCTGTTCTCATGATAGTGAGTAAGTAAGTCTCATGAGATCTGATGGTTTTATACAGGGGAGTTTCCCCATGAAAGCTCTCTCATTCTATCTTGCCTGCCGCCATGTAACACGTGCCTTTTACCTTCTGCCATGATTGTGAGGCTGCCCCAGCCACATGGACCTGTGAGTTCATTAGACTTCTTTTTCTGTATAAATTACTCAGTCTAAGGTATGCCTTTATCAATGGTGTGAAAACGGACTAATACAGTAAATTGGTAACAGGACTGGGGCACTGCTGTGAAGATACCCAAAAGTATAGAAGCAGCTTTGGAAGTGTGGAACAGTTTGGAGGGCTCAAAAGAAGACAGGAAAATGTGAGAAAGTTTGCAACTTCCTAGCAATTTGTTGAATGGCACTGACCAAATTGTTGATAGTGATATGAAGAATGAAGTCCAGGTTAAGGTGGTCTCAGAAGGAGTTGAGAGACTTGTTGGGAACTGGAACAAAACTGACTCTTGCTATGTTTTAGCAAAGAGACTGGTTGCATTTTTGCCCCTTCCCCAGAGATTTGTATAATTTTAAACTTAAGGAAGATGATTTAGGGTATCTGATGGAAGAAATTTCTAAGCAACAAAGCATTTGAAAGGTGTGTTGGGTGCTGTTAAAAGCATTCAGTTTTAAAGGAGAAACAGAGCATAGAAATTATGAAAATTTGCAGTCTGATGATGTGATAGAAAAGAAAACCTCACTTTCTGGGGAGAAATTCAAGATGGCTGGTTGTGAAAATTTGCATAAGTAACAAAGAGCCCAGATGTGAATCGCTAAGACAATGGGAAAATGTCTCCAGGGCATATCAGAGATCTCTGAGGCAGACGCTCTCATCACATTCCCTAAGCCTAGGAAGAAGAAATGTTTTCATGGGCTGGGCCCATGGCCCCCCTGCTGTGTTAGGCCTAGGGACTTGGTACCCTGTGTCCCAGCCATTCTTGCCATGGCTAAAGGGGCCAAGTCATAGCTTGAGTAGTGCCTTCAAAGGGTGCAAGCCTCAAGCTTTGGCAACTCCCACATGGCAGCATAAAAGTTTGGAACCCCATGTGGTGTTGAGCCTGTGGGTGCACAGAACTCAATAATTGAGGTTTGGTAATCTTTGCCTGGTTTTCAGAGGATGTATGGAAATGCTTGGATGTCCATGCAGAAGTTTGGTGGAGGGGCAGAACCCTCATGGAGAACCTCTACTAGGACAGTGCGGAAGCAAAACATGGTGTCAGAGCCCCACACAGAGTCGCCACTGGGGCACTGCCTAGGGCAGCTGTGAGAAGACGGCCATTGTCCTCCAGACCCCAGAATGGTAGATCCAACCAACAGCTTGCACTGTGCACCTCACAAAGCTGAAGACACTCAAAGACAGCTTGTGAAAGCAGCCGGGAGGGGAGCTGTACCCGACAAAGCCACAGGGTCAGAGGTGACCAAGGCTGTAGGAACCCACCTGTTGCATCAGAGTGACCTGGATGTGAGACATGGAGTCAAAGGAGATCATTTTGGAACTTTAAGTTTTAATGACTTTCCTATTGGATTTCAGACTTGCATGGGGCCGGAAGCCCCATTGTTTTGGCCAATTTCTCCCATTTGGAATGGTGTATTTATCCAATGCCTGTATCCCCAAAATATCTAGAAAGTAACTAACTTGCTTTTGATTTTACATGCTAATAGGCAGAAGAGACTTGCCTTGTCTCAGATGAGACTTTGGACTATGGACTTTTGAGTTAATGCTGAAATGAGTTAAGACTTTGGGAGGCTATTAGGAAGATATGATTGGTTTTTAAATGTGAGGACACAAGATTCCGGGTGGTATGATTTGGTTTGGCTGTGTCCCCATGCAAATCTCATCTTAAATTTTAGCTCCCTTAATTCCCATGTGTTGTGAGAGGCACCTGGTGAAAAGTAATTGAATCGTTGGGTTGGGTCTTTCCCATGCTGTTCACCTGATAGTGAGTAAATCTAATGAGATCTGATGGTTTTGTTAAAGGGAGTTTCCCTACACAAGCTCTCTCATTCTATCTTGCATGCTGCCATGTAACGTGTGCCTTTTACCTTCTGCCATGATTGTGAGGCTGCCTAGCCATGTCATTAAACCTCTTTTTCTTTATAAATTATCCCGTCTCAGGTATGTCTTTATGAGCAGTGTGAAAACAGACTAATACATCTTTCAATTTCTTCCCACATTACATTTCACACCTAGTGACTTATAGAAATATTGAGAAGTATATTGTACCTACTGGAATTTTGTAGGGGTGGAGTGGAGTTTCAGTGATTCTTTTTTTCATAATAAGAAACAGTTTTGACTGGGCACAGTGGCCCTTGCCAGTAATACCAGCAATTTGGGAGGCCACTTGAGTCCAGTAGTTCAAGATCAGCCTTGGCAAGAGACTGAGATCTCGTCTCTGCAAAAAAAATCTAATAATAATAAATAGTCAGATGTGGAGGTGCATGCTTAGGAGTCCCAACTACTTAGGAGGCTGTGGTGGGAGGATGGCTTTAGCCTGGGAAGTTGAGGCTGCAATGAGTCATTATTGTGCCAATATATTCCAGCCTGTGACAGAGTGAGACCTTGTCTCAAAAAAAAAAAACAAAAATAAAAATGAAACTGTTTTTAGGTAGGATGAAGTTATTTGTAGTAGACAAAAATACCCCCACAGACTCAAGAAACAAAGGTTTGATAAACGACAAAAGTCAACTGTTCAAATGTAGCTGAGAGTTGCTTTTAATCACTAGTTAATAACATACAATTGTTTTTCTCTGAGGGATATTTGCCAATTGTGACAGGTAAGAATTTGAGCTCGGACAGATGTGCTGCCAGAACAGAGAAGCCAGCAGAACTTTTGGCAGTCACATGGATTTGAAGTGACAAAATTCATTTGTGTAGATTCAACAAGCAGCTAGTTTCCCCTGCCAGACATTTGCCCAATTCAGAAGCTTTGGGTAGTCAGATAAGCTGAAGATTTATGAAAAGAATAATAAAATTTATTGTAGTTTAATGGTGCTCAAAAGACCAGGGATCAACTGAAAAATCCCAATTGAAAGCAGGAGAAGCGACATTTAAGAAGAGGAGAAAATTAGGAGTACTCTTCATTGTAGCAAAGTTGCAAACTGGATTCAACTCATCTCGGTCTTTCTTTAGACTAAAACGCAACGAGTCCATCAATTCATTTGCTTAGCAGAAGGAAGTGAGAACTCACTTTGCTGGATAATATGATTATGGAAACTCTAGAATTTTTTTATACTATGCCTAGCGTTCAGTCGAAACTTATTAGGCATACCAAGAGAAAGATAGATAATAGAAACAGATTTACATGGTTAAAATATTAGAAATAGTAGATAGATACTTTAAAATAACTTTTATAAATATTAAAAGTAGAGAAAAATAAGAAAAAAATGAATTTAAAGATACAGGATTTCAACAAAAAATGGAATCTATAAAAAAAATTAAATGGACATTCTCAAGTCCAAAATTACTATGTCCAAAATAATGATCTCATTATGTGAGATTAACAGCAGACTGGTAACAGCAGAAATCATGTCAGTAAATTTAAGGCAGTTTAATGGAAATAAGTATTGTGGGCTAGAAAAACAAAAATGAAAAGAATAGAAAAAACAGATGAGATCACAAGATACATGTGGGACACAATCAACTATACGAGTATTTGGAGATCCTAAAATATATGTTACTGGAGTCCCAGCAGGATAGGAAATTTTTAAAATGTGGCAAATGTAATATTTAAAATACTAACAAAAAATTGTATACAACTGAAGGATGATTATCAACCAGTAGACTCAAGAAGCTCAGTGAATCTAAAGCACATCATAGTGAAACTGCTGACAAAGACAAGAATCTTAAAACTAACCAAAGGGAGAAAATTACATTCCAAGGAGCTACTGTATTTATCATCACTAAAGATAAAAGCCATATAACAATAAGATGACAACTTAAAAATGCTAAAACTATAGCAAACAGGTTAAACTATAATTCTAACCTTCCCCAAAAAAGACTCAGAAAGTTTGGCTGCGTGCAGTGGCTCACACCTGTAATACCAGCACTTTGAGACTATCCTAAAAGTAGAACATGGTGGTATATGCCTGTAATCCTAGCTACAGCTACTTGGGAGACTGAGGCACGAGAATCATTTGAGCCCTGGGAGGCGGAGGTTGCAGTGAGCCAAGATCACGCCACTGCAGACCAGACCCTGCTAAAAAA
>NW_016107514.1:6390611-6469954 GCF_001604975.1 Cebus imitator
AGAAAGCAAAAGGATTTTTAAAAATTGCCAAGCAAGTAGATGTAATGCTATAAGGCAAAGCAGTTAAAGTTAGGTCATACCACTACAGATTCCCAGAACTTTTAAAATTTATTAAACAGTTATTTCACCAGAAAGATAAAACAATTAAAATCTATATCACCCAGTAACATAGCTAAATAGATAAAACAGCATCTCACAACTAAAAACAGAACTAGATAAAGCCATAATCAGAATGGGAGAATTTAACATACATTTGCTGACAGTATAAAATGATGAAATAGTGACTTTTTGAAAATTTGAAAAACGCAATTGATAAGCTGACCTAATTGATATATTTGGAAACTAAATCCAATGATGACAAAACTCATATTATTCTCAAATCTATGTGTAGTTTTTACCAAAATTGATCCTACCCTGAATTATTAAGGACATCTCAAGAGTTCAGAGTATATTTTCTGACCTTAGTGAAATGAGTTAAAAATCAATAACAAAGTTCTCAACTTCTTGGAAATTAAGCAGTACACTTCTAAATAACCCATGGGTCAAAAGAATAGAACAATAGAGATTAGAAAACAGTTTGAACCTCATTTTAATGAAGATGTATATCAAGCTGGCACAGAGATAAAACGTTTTCAAAAATGAAATGATGCTTAAGTGATGGGTGCACAAAAATATCGGAAATCACCACTGAAGAACTTATTCACCACCTGTTCCCCAAAAACCTATTGAAATAAAAAATAAGAAATCTAAAAAAAAAATGAAATATATTATTAAAAAGTTAAAACCAATGATTTCAATTTTTATCTCCAAAATTTAGAAAAAGCATGGTAAATACAGTGCAAAGGAAGTACAATAAAACAATAATAAAGCATTAAAATGAATATCTAATAGAGAATGTCTCCAAGCCCAAATTATATCCTCTCAATAAATTTATGAATTCCTACAGGACTAATTTTTCAAAAATCACAATTTTTAAAAAATAGAAATAAAAAGAAAATATTTGAATCTAAAACACATCATCACTATAAAATCACTGACAAAGGCAATACAGTGTCTATAATTGTTAAAGTGATAAGAGGTAATATGAAGAAATTTACACCAGTGTCTAATACTTAAAAAAAATGGAAAGTCTTATGGATGCAGCAAATCACCACCGTGGCACGTGTATACCTACGTAACAAACCTGCACAATCTGCACATATACCCCAGAACTTAAGAATAATTAAAAAAAATTTTTTTAATAAACTTTCACACAAAAAGTTCCAGTAAATATTTAAGGAAGAAATAATATCAGTCTTACACAAACTCTTTCTTACTATATAAAATACAGGAGAAAATTCCTTTTTTTTTTTTTTTTTTTTTTTTTTTTTGAGACGGAGTTTCGCTCTTGTTACCCAGGCTGGAGTGCATTGGCGTGATCCCGGCTCACCGCAACCTCCGCCTGCTTGGTTCAGGCAATTCTCCTGCCTTAGCCTCCTGAGTAGCTGGGATTACAGGCACGTGCCAGCTAATTTTTTGTATGTTTAGTAGAGTTGGGGTTTCACCATGTTGACCAGGATGGTCTCGATCTCTTGACCTCATGATCCACCCACCTTGGCCTCCCAAAATGCTGGGATTACAGGCGTGAGCCACCGCGCCGGGCCGAAAATTTCTAAATCGTGGTAAAATACAACATATGCAGAAAGCATAATACTTAATGAACATGAGGACTTTATTCCACTAATGCTGGGGTAGCTTTCCATTAAAAGACAGTCAAATTCAATTCAGATCAATAGTAAAGAAAGGGTGCCTTCGAAGACTGGGCGTGGCTGCTCACATTTGTAATCTCAGCACTTTGGGAGGCCAGTGGGGGAGGATTGCTTGAGCCCAGGAGTTTGAGACTGGCCTGGGCAACATAGTGAGACCCTGTCTTTACAAAAAATTAAAAAATTAGCTAGGCACAATAGCATGGGCTTGTAATCCTAGCTACTTGGGAAGTTGAGGTGGGAGGATCACTTGAGCCTGGAAGATGGAATACGCGGTGAGCTATGATCACTTCAGTGCACTCCAGCAGCAGTGACAGAGTGAGACTGTGCCTCAAAAAATAAAATGAAAAAAGAGTGATTCCAGAAGATTTATTAATTTACAGATATTTATTCACATTATTCATAGAAAATCTACAAAACTTACTCTCAAGTTAGTCATAGTTATTTAAGGAGATACATTATCATCAACATGATGGTAAGTGCTTTAAGAAACTCACACCAACAAAGAGCTATAGCGCCCCTTTTTTTCTGGGAGAAATTAGAGAAGATTATCAGAGAACAGCACTTAAGTCATGACTTTATTTCTTTATTCACCCAATAATTTTTTCTTAATGCCTCTTGTAGACCAGGGCTACCCCATAGGCAGTGTGCCCAGAGTAGCCTTATTCAGCCAATAATTGTTGATTGAGAACTTTCTGTGATTCAAGCATTGGCTAGGCAATAGGGAAGCAGAGGTGAAAAAGAACCAGATTTAATATAATTCTCTTTAGCTATTATTATCATACATTTAATATTCACCTTTATTCATAGAATATAAGCTTTGTTAGAACAGAAATTCTTTCTAATCTATTCACTGACTAATATGGTTTGAATGTCGTCTCCAAAACTCATGTTGAAACTTAATCCGCAGTGTGGCAAACTTGAGAAGGTAGGATCCTTAAGAGGGCTCCGCTCTTTTGAATGTCATAAATTAATAGGTTAGTAAATTAATGGATTATCATGAGAGGCGAACTAGTGGTTTTATAACAAGAAGAAGAGAGACCTAAGCCAGAATGTTAGCTTGCTTAGTTCCATTACCCTGTCCCAGGCCCTGCTCTGACTCAGACCTCTGAAGAGAGTCGCTATCAGCAAGAAGGCTCTCAGCAGGTCACTCCTTGACCTTGGACTTCTCAGCCTCCATAACTGTAAGAAATAAATTTATTTTCTTTATAAATTACCCAGTTTCAGGTATTCTGTTATAAGCAACAGAATATGGACTAACATAGTAACACATCTCCAGGACCCACTTTAATATCTAGCTCATTAAAGAAAACATATAATATTTAATTACAGGAGGGGGTTGTAGTTACTGTGAATATTTCTCTAAATACCTTACTTTTTGATCAGAGAAATGTCTATGACAATCACCTGCACCTTCTTCTATTTACATTGAAGCCAGGTGTCGCAAATGTCTTAAAACAATCAAAGCCTCATTTCATAGTGCTCATCTCTTTAATCCACTTTATACTTCTTACCTTCCTCTCTTTTCCCTCTTCTCTTTGCTTTACACTTCCCTTCTCCTTTTCTACTGCTTTTCTCTTTTATTCTCACTGCCCCACACCCTGCTGTTGCTTCTCTTTTTTCTCCTTTATCATTCTCAATGACCATTGGCCGCTTGCTTTGAATATCTGGAGCTACTCTTTTAAGATCCACAAGGTGAAAAGTGAGCACCATATTTTGACTATGGAAATAGATGTCACTATATCTGCTGCTATTTTGGAGAAGTATTTATATTCAAATATTACGGATAGATCAAATGGACATACATGGCTGCCTCTCTCTTTGCTCATCCTCCTTTCCTCTTGGATTTGCCCCCCTCCCCCCACCCCCGCCACCTTCCTGGACATTCTCACATGCTTGGCTGTAGGAAAGCAATGAGTTTGTGTTCTGAAATCCCGTGCATGGACTACAGCTGTTTGGCCCATGTTTGGGTGACTATCCCAAGCTATGTGAAAAAAATTGTTTTTTTTTAATATTTTTCTTTGAGGATCTAGAGAATTGAGCCATGCTCTCTTCAGTTGTTTTTAAAAGAGTCAAGATTTACATTTTGCAAATTTTTATTAACCATATTTCTTTGTCATGTGAAGAAAGCTGGTCTAGAGAAAAGTAGAATAAAAACAGGAAGAAGAAAGCAGTGACACCAGATGGAGTGCATTTATGTGTCCCAGTCTTTGGTTTGTCATTATTTAGCCCCAACCTAGTCTTTTGGGTTCAATGAAACAGCCTAATAGTCTTATAATGATTTATTTGGGTTTCTGTTTTATATAACTACAAGAGCAGGGGGTTTCTATAAAAATCTTAGCAGTTTCTTAAATATGGCAGACCATTTGTGCCCCTTTTAATAATTCTCCCTGCTTACAATAATAACTTTTCAAGCAATTGTCCAATTATTTAAATACCAGTTGACTCTTGTTCATATGTAGCATACTTATAGAGGTTAATCTTATGCATTAGTATTCTAACTCTTTGACACTAGGACATCTATGAATGGTAAATGTCAGCTATCACTATAAACCAGATTATTAGAATATACAATAAAAATTATTTAATAACCAAGTATAAATAAACTTATATGTTAGAGGATTACTGATCACAAAACTTAAACTTTAAAACAAAATGATTTTTAACACTTTTATAATATTTCCTATGTGCCAAGATTTTTTCTAGCTGCTTTACATCTAGTAGCCATTAAGTCTTTGAAATAACCCTGCAAGGATTTTCTGTAATTTTCTGCATTGTGCATATAAAGAAACTGAGGCATAGGGAGGCTAAGTAACTTGCCAAAGTTACAGAGCTTGCAAGTGGTAGAGTTGGGTCCTGAACCAGTGTGTGGTCCCTTCAGCATTGTCGTTTGTAACCAAGATGTTATGTTGTTATCATTAGAATGATTAGCTTCAAATGTAAAAACATAAGATCTGTCACTTACCAATATTTTGTAAATCAGAGAAAAGGGTAAGCACATGTGGAAAAATAAATGACATGCTCTTTATGACTCATAGTGCTATATCTAGGGCAGACATGAATTCTGACTTCAGGTTGAACATGTTAGTCAATCATTTATTTAATAGATGGTACTATATTCATGTCTGCCTTTTGTTCTCTATTAATAAGGGAACAGATTGATAGTGATTCAGTTTATTTTAAAGAAATGGACATAAATAATATGAGATATAATACGATATAAAAATCTTTATATTTGCTGGCTGCGGTGGCTCAAGCCTGTAATCCCAGCACTTTGGGAGGCCGAGGCGGGTGGATCACGAGGTCAAGAGATCGAGACCATCCTGGTCAACATGGTGAAACCCCGTCTCTACTAAAAATACAAAAAATTAGCTGGGCATGGTGGTGCATGCCTGTAATCCCAGCTACTCAGGAGGCTGAGGCAGGAGAATTGCCTGAACCCAGGAGGCGGAGGTTGCGGTGAGCCGAGATCGCGCCATTGCACTCCAGCCTGGGTAACATGAGTGAAACTCCGTCTCAAAAAAAAAGAAAAAAAAATTTATATTTATATATTTTTTATTGTACTTTAGGTTCTGGGGTACAAGGGCAGATCATGAGATTTTGGTGGGGACACAGTCAAACCATATCACCCACTTTGCATAATATATGGCAACTGCCTATCCAATGATGCCACGAAACCTTCAAAAGTGCTTTGCGATATGGAGACGAAACACCCTACATTAAAAGACAGGTCTTTGGAGTTTTTCAAAAGAAAAAATATGAACACAAAGAACAGAAGCAATTATTGAAGGCCACCACTTCATCAAATGTATTTGTGCTGAGAGCATCATTCCTAGTGGCTAACAGTACTGCTAAAGCTAAGAAGCCCTTTACTATAGGTGAAGAGTTGATTCTGCCTGCTGCCAAGGACATTTGTCATAAACTTTTAGGAAAGGCAGCAATTAAAAAGGCAGCACATGTTCCTCTTTCAGCTAGCACCATAATCTAATGAATTGATAAAATAGCAGAGGATATTGAGGCGCAATTGTTAGAGAGAATTACTGAGTCATTGTAATATGCAATCCAGATTGACAAGTCTATCGATGGGATGCTGACAATAAGGAAACAATACTTTTTGTGTGATATATTTTTCAGGAGGATGTTCATGAAGATATGTTATGTGCGCTCTTGTTGTCAACCAACACTACAGCTGCAGAACTATTAAGTCTTTGAATGATTACATATCAGGAAAACTGAGCTTGTCATTTTATGTCAGTATTTACGTGAACTGAGTGGCTGCTATGACTAGATTGCTTTCTTATTTCCCTACTCAGGTCAAAGACATCGCTTCTGGATGTGAGTCCATGCACTGTGTCATCCACAGAAAAATTCAGGCTAGCCAAAAAATGTCATCTAACTTAACAATTTGCGGAATGTGTTTAAAAGTATCAACCACATTAAAGTACATTCCGTTAACTCATATCTGTTAGTGCAGCTGTGTGAAGAGATAGACGCAGGGCACACACATCTTCTCTTATACACAGAAGTGAGATGGCTTTTTAAAAGTAGATGACTAGCCAGAGCTTTTGAGGTATGAGTGCCACTCCAGAGATTTCTTTTAGATAAATAGTCATCACCGGCAGCACATTTCAGTGACACAGAATGAATCGCAAAAATTGTTTACTTGTGTGACATATTCAACCTGCTCAAAAAACTCAAACTGTCATTTCAGAGAAGAATGACAACCGTGTTTAGGTTGGCAGATAAAGTGGCTGCATTCAAAGCCAAACTGCAATTATGAGGATAATGAATGAACATTGGGATTTTTGATATGTTTCAAACATTAGCAGAGATTTTGAAAGATACTAAGCCAGGACCTTCTTGCTCCCAGATGGTGCATGATCACTCACCTTACCTTTGAAATGAGTTTGAGCGTTACTTCCAAACACATAAGACCTCTGAACTGGGAAGGAATGGATCAATGACCCATTTGTTAATAAGCTAGGTGAATTAACTTTGTCCATGCTAGAAGAGGATCAACTGGTTGAGATTGCAGCTGATAGCATTAAAAGTATGTTTAAGACAACTTTCAAAGCCCATACATTCAGGATTAAAGTCAAGATGGAATATCCTGAGATTCCCACAAAAGCACTGAAAAGCCTACTTCCATTTCCAACCTCCTGTCTTTGTGAAGCAGGGTTTTCTGCAGTAACAGCAACCGAAACAAGGTAATAGAGTAGACTGGACATAAGCAATACACTTCACATGTCACTGTTTCCCGTCACCTCCAATGGGACTGTCTAGTTGCAAGAAAACAAGCTCAGGGCTCCCACTGATTCTACATTATGGTGAGTTATATAATTATTTCACTATATATTACTATGTAATAATAATAGAAATAAAGTGCAAAATAACTGTAATGCACTTGAGTCCATTCCCTGCAACCCATTCCATGGAGAAACTGTCTTCCACCAAACCAGTCCCTCATGACAAAAAGTTTGGGGACCACTGTTATTATTGGTTACACAATTGCCTGCAGGGGAAATGGTTTTGCTAGACCCAGATATGAATAGCCTTGGTATCAAATGCCTCAATTTCATTGTTTTGTGTTTTACTGTTTGTTTGTTTGTTTTCTGGAGACAAGGTCTCTCTTTGTCACCTAGGCTGGAGTTCAGTGGTGCGATCCTGGCTCACTGCAGCCTCAACCTCTTGAGCTCATTATACTACCACCTCAGTGCCCAAGTAGCTGGGACTACAGGCATATGCCACCATGTCCGGCTAATTGTTTTGTATTTTTTATAGAGATAGGTTTCACCATGTTGCCCAGGCTGGTCTCAAACTCCTGAGCTCAAGCTGTCTGCCTGCTTCCGCCACCCAAAGTGCTGGGATTACAGGTGTGAGTAACCATACCCAGTTAAAGACCTCAATTTTACATTGGAAAGCTTAAAAAGTTTAAAATACTTCAGAAAGTAAAGAGAAGCATATCTTATTTCAGTGTCATCTCAACTACAAGTATGTTTACCCTTTTCTCAGGGCATGAGGTCCACTTGAGCCTTGCTTGGTGTAACTTATTTTGCTGTGATATTTACTGAGTGTTCAGATCCAAAGCAACTCAGCTAAAATGTAGCTACTTCACTGAAAATGAGTATAGAGCATTGTCTCTTTGTCAGCTGGAACCTCTTCTGATCATTTCTAAATCTTTACTAGATACTTAGGTGAACTTGTTTACATATTTTTTCACTCTCCCTCAGTTAGTAAAAATTAAGTTTTCCTCACATGCCCTCTTTAGTCAGATAGATACTCTTCATACAAAACAGAGATAAATGATTTGAACTAATGACTTAAGAAACTAGAACAAACTGCTCTTAATGGCTCTTATTTTAGGGTAAGTTACACAGTAGAAGACAAACACTAAAAATTGCAACTTTCTATGTTCAATTCTTCATTAGTCTGTTAAAGAGTAAAAGATGATTCAAAACAGCTAATTATTCGAAACATCATGTCTATTTGGATTTGGTATTTCTTTTCGTGTGTGTGTGTGTGTGTATGTGTGTGTGTGTGTGTGTGTGTGTGTGTGTGTGTGTTTATATTGGAAAATAATAATAGAAATCTAGTTCAAGATGGAAGATTGAATATATGCATTTATAGTTTTTCCCTCTAGTTATACTTTTAAATTTGTAGGATATAATTTTTTTAAAGAATCTTCTATAAAGAAAGTGGAGCAGAAATATCAAAGAAATTGAGATCTCAATAAACCTGTGCAAGATGAGTTATAAAAGAATGCTAACAGCAGAAAACAGAAAAGAAAAAAGCACAGCCTCGAAGAGTAGAAACCAGAAACATTCTCCTGTTCGCCAAGGAAGTTTTTCTGCCTGTTGGAACTCCAATAGTGGTAAAGAAAACGGATTAACTAACGATCTGTACAGAGAACACGATACTTCCTATTTCTCTCATGTATCCCTGCCCTGCTAACCAAGGGAACCAGATTATTACCATCAGGACAAAAACAAACAGAAAAAGGATTTCTTTTAAACATTGAAATGAATCTTGGGAGAGAGAGTGAAGCTAATGTGAGTGTTGGCAGAACAATTAAAGCCTCCTCAGATTAGCCCTTCACACCCCTCCGTGCCCCCCACCACAAACACACCAGAACTCAGCTCCCCACACGCTCACTCTAGGGGCTGACACTCATGCACGAAACTCCCTGTTTTCCTATTTCCTTATTAAATTTCAATATAACTTTGTTTTTAGAATATTTGATATATATAAAATAACAAACAAAATGAAGGTAAATAAGGTACAAATAATAGGGCAAGCTAAATACCCACAGTTACATAGAACATTAAAGTCTGTGCTTTTTGCTAGTTCCTACACTTCTCTACTACAAGAGTAACCACAGTTCTGAGTTACAGCTTGTTATGTTTCTTTTGCAATTGTTTTGCCATCTTAATAGTAAAGCAAATATATCAGGAATTTTCTCTATTTTTATGTCACTGGCATCATATTGCACATATTTGTTATTGTCTCCTTCATTCATAATTATTTTATTTTTGAGATTTAGCCACACTGATGCGTGGTTCTGTAATAACTCATTTTATTTGATTTATAGTATGTCATTGCCTAAATATGTCAGAAGTTATCATTCACTTATGATGGACATTTGCATCATTTGAAGTTTTTTCTATTACGTTGCTGCTAGTGAATGGTTTGCATATCTCTGTTGGTATATTTGTGCAAGTACAGGACTTAAAATTATTGGATCATGTGGAATAAGCATTGTCAATTTTATGTCCTATAATGTAAAATGCACTGATACATGGTTCATTCTTATTTATATGTTAAATTAATAGTAATTGAGCATAAATGATATGCCTGTCACTATTCTAGGACCTTGGAAAAGTTAGTAAACAAAACAAATTGAAAAACGTATGCCCTTGTGGAGTTACATTCTATTGATCAAATAGCAGTATGGAAAATATTTTATGATTGTGGTGTTGCCTGTTTTTATGTTTTGCCAATCTAATTAGTACAAGCCATGCCGTTTTGTGTTTTAAAACAGAAGAATATATTGTGTTCTGAAGTATTTTGTAAAATAACTATTCAGAAAAAAACTTACATGTATTTAATTGCACATATTTAAAATGTACAATTTGATAAGCTTTGACAAAAGTATACACCCATGACACCATCACAACAAACAAGATAATGAACATATGTATCACCCTTAACATTTCCTCATGTACTTTTGAAATTTCTTTAGGCCACCACTATGTATCTTCTCCTGATTCCACTATTGATAAGCTTCACTGTAAGATAATTTGCACATCCTGGTAGGTTATATAAATGAAATCATATAATGTGTACCTTTTTGTCTGTATTTTTTCACTCAGCATAATTTTTTGAGAGTTATCAACGTTGTGGCATGTTTCAATAGTTCATTTCTTTTTATTGTTGATTAATATTCGAATGTACATATTTAATACTTTATTTATCCACCCGTTGATGGACATTTGAGTTGTTACTAGATTTTGTCTACTATCGGCAAAGCTGCTGTTAACATGTAGGGTACAAGTCTTTGTATAGACATGTGCTTTCATTTCTGTTAGCAAATAAATAGAAGCAGATAATGCAGATATGTTATATAATATGGTATGTTTATGTTTAACTTCTAAGAAACTGCCAAATTGTTTTCCAAAATGGCTGTACCATTTTCCATTCCCAACAGTAGTGCATAAAAGTTCAAATTCCTCCAGATTCTCACAGACACTTGGTGTTTGTGGTGTGGTCAGATATTTCACATTTTAGAAATTTTACTAAATGTGTAGTGGTATCTCATTGTTGTTTTAGTTTGTATTTCCCTAATGACTAATTATGTTGAGAATCTCTTTGTGCTTATTTGCAACTATATATCTTTAATGAAGTTTCTAAATCCTTTGCACCTTTTTTAACTGAGTTGGCAATTATCTTATTATTGAGCTTTGAGTCTTCTTTGTATATTCTAAATACATGTTTCTTCAAAATCAGATATGTCCTAGCAAAATTTGCTTCTGCTATTTAGCTTGTCTTTTTATTTTCTTAACAGTGTCCATAACAGATCATGTTTTAAAAGTTTTAGTAAAATTTAACTTATAAATTTGTTCTTTTAAGGATAACACTTTTGTTATTAAAAATCTTTACCTAACTTAGGCATTCCTCTACATTTTCTTTTAGAGATTGTATCATTTTATGTTTTACATTTAAGTCTGTGAACCACTTGAATTATTTTTTGAATTAACTGTATGATATGAATGCCCCTCTTCTCCCCTCCCCTCCCATCCCCTCCCTCCCCTTCCCTTCCTTTTCTCTTTTCCCTTTTGGGTATATACTTCTGTCAAGACTTATCAAATTGTACTTTTACATATGTGCAATTAAATGCATGTAAATTGCTTCTGAATAAAGCTATTTTATAAAATGTTTTTAAAACACAATATATTCTTCTGTTTAGAAACACAAAATGGCATTATATTTTATACTATCTACATTGTCAAAAAATAAAACAGGCAACATTATAATCACAAAAACTTTCAAATACTGCTGTTGAGGAATAAAATGTAAACTTTAGAAAGGCATATATTTTTTGGTTTGTTTTGTTAACTAATGTTTTCCAAGTTCCTAGAACAGTGGCAGACATATTATTTATGCTTGATAAATATTAACTTAACATATGAATACACAAATTAATGAAGTACATATCAGTACATTTTACATTATGGGATACACAGTTGATAGTGCTTATTCCATATGATTCAATAATTTAATGTGTCTTTCACAAATACACCAACAGACATGCATAGAAGCACTCACTAGCTGCATTGTAATGACAAAACTTTAAATGATACAAATGTCTATCATAGGTGAATAATAACTTGTGACATATTCATCCAGTGAAATATTATCAATCAAATAAAAGGAATTGTTACAGAACCATACATTATAGACCACACATTCCTGCTGTGTCCTCACACAGTAAAAGGAACAAACAAGTTCCATGGGGTGCTAATCCCATTTGTGAGGGCTCCAATAACATAATCTAGCGCCAAAGACCCCACCTCTTAATGCTATCTCATTGGAAATTCAATTTCAACTCAGATGAATTTTTGATGGACATAAACATTTAGAGCATGGCAGGTAGTTTTTGTCCTTCAAGAAACGTGTTCTTTTGATATAAATTGTTGTAATAGTCTATTCTTGCAATACTACAAAGAACTTCCTGTGACAGAGTAATTTATAAAGATAAGAGGTTTAATTGGCTCACAGTTCCACAGGCTGTATAGGAAGCATGACTGGGGAGGCCTCAGGAAACTTTCAGTCATGGCAGGATAAAGAAAATGTGGCACATATACACCAAGGAATACTATGCAGCCATAAAAAGGATGCGTTCATGTCCTTTGCAGGGACATGGATGAAGCTGGAAACCATCATTCTCAGTAAACTGACACAAGAATAGAAAACCAAACACCACATGTTCTCATTCATAAGTGGGTGTTGAACAATGAGAACAGGTGAACAAAGGGAGGGGAACATCACACACCAGGACCTGTTGGGGGGCAGGGGGGCTACAGGAGGGATAGCAAGGGGTGAGGGGAATTGGGGAGGGATAACATTAAGAGAAATACCAAATGTAGATGATGAGGGGATGGATGCAGCAAACTGTCATGGCACGTGTAACCTATGTAACAAACCTGCACGTTCTGCATATGTACCCCAGAACTTAAAGCATAATTTAATAAAAAAGAAACAAGGCACATCTCACATGGCCAGAGAAGGAGGAAGAGAGAGAGAAACGGGAGGTGCTACATGCTTTTAAACAACCAGATCTTGTGGGAATTCACTCACTATCACCAAAACAGCAAGGGGAAAGTCCACCCTCATGATCCAATCGCCTCCCACCGGCCCCTCCTTCAACATTGAGGATTACAATTAGACACGAGATTTGGGTGAGCACGCAAATCCAAACTGTATCAATTGTTAAACTTATTGGCATAATTTTTTCATAATATTCTCTTATTTTTTTATATAAAAATTGTATTTCCTCATTTCTGATATTGGTGATTGTGTCTGTCTCCTCTCATTTTTCCTGGTCTAGTTAGATATGGTAGATTGCCTCTAGTATGGCTTTGGGGATCCACACCTCCTGGTATATACACCTTTGTGTAATTTTCTCCCATTGAGTATGGGTTGGGCCTAATGACTTCTTTCTAATGAATAGAGCATAACAAATGTGACGAAATGTCACTTTGAAGATTAGGTTACAAAAAGACTCTGGTCTCCATCTGGCTCTCTCTCTCCTCATTTCTCTCTCTTTCTCTCTCTTGTCATTTCTCTCTCTCTCTCAGCCATTTTGACTCTGCTCTATCATACCTCATTGTAGAGGAAGCAATGTGCCATGTTTGAGTGGCCCTATGAAGAGGCCTGTCAAGGAGCTGATGTAACTGATCAACAGCCACTGAGCACTGCCTGCCAACAGCCATGTTAGTTTCCTTATAAACACATTCTACACATAAGAAGACTGCAGTTCCAGCCAACATGCAGATTGTAACTTTGTGAGAAACTCAGAGCCAGAGGACTTTTCTTAAGCCCTGCCTGAATTCCTGACTCTAAAAACCTATGCGATAATAAATATTTGTTGTTTCAAGCCACTATATTTTGGAGAAATTTTTATGGATAACTAATAAAGATTTTGGTACATGGGGTGACACTCTAACAAGTTCCTAAATATGAGATGGCTTAGGAATCAGGCAGTACATGGAGGCTGAAATAAATTTCAAGTGAATGTTAGATAAATAATAATTGTTTTGGAAAGACTGTTAGTAAAAAACGTGAAGGTTGAGGAAATTTCCAGGAAGGACTCAAAAGGAAATTAGGAACATGCTATTGGAAACTGGAGGAAGGGACATACTTGTTAAGGAGAGGCAGAAGGCTTAGCAATGATATAATATCTACTTCTGGAAAATAAAATGTAGGAAGCATGCCTAATTAATTAATATAGCTAAAGAGATTTGCAAGCAAAGTGTTGTAAACAAGTGTTGAGGGTCCCCAAGACCACCCTCAGGTTTGCTGTTTTACTAGAAGGACTCACAGGAGTTAGAAAAAGCTGTTATACTAATAGTTACAGTTTATTACAGTGAAAGGTTTAGATTAAAATTAGCAAAGAGAAAAGACATATGGTAAAGTAAAAGCAAGGTCTGAAAGAGACCGTGCACAAATTTCCATGCATCCTCACTCTACGGTGTGGTATGTACATGCATAACTACACTTGAGGGCTTAAGAAAGGCACCTTAGTAGTCTTACCTACCCTAGAATCTTATTTAGATAATGAGATTCTGCACTTTGAGCTGATATTGTAATGCAATAACATTTGGAGGCCATATAGAGAGTGTATTTTATATGAGGGAGGGATTGAAACATTAAAAGACAGAGAGAATGATCTCTGTCAAGTTAAGAGAGTGATCTTAATTTTATGGTATTCACAGCCTTGTGTAATCCCTTTCCCTAATATAAGAGCTGGGCTTATGACTCACTTCTAGGAATAGGATATGGTAAAAGTGATGGGGCATATCTTTAGAGACCCAGGTCCAAAAAGGACTCTGCCCTTCTTTTTCCTTTTTTGGTATCATGTTCTTTCTGTCTCTGAGCCCTTGTTGGGAGAAACACAATATGATAAATATAATTTAGAAGTCCCAGTTGCTAAGGGAGAACAAACTTAGAATCATCAATTTTGCAATATAGGCTTCCTCAAAGAGCACTGTTGACATTTGAAACGGATAATTCTTTGTCATCAGGAACTGTTTCATGCATTGTAAGATGTTTAACAGCATCCTTGGACTTTATCCCCTGGGTAAAGTTAGTTCCCTCCCAGTAGTGACAACCAAACATGGCTTCAGGTTTAGCCAAATGTCCTCTGGTGGTGTTTCAGCAATAAGGTGGCGGGTGAGAGGGAGACACAAAATAGCCTTGGTTGGAAAACCTCTGATTTCTTTGAAAGCCAGAATAGCCAGATTCATCTTAGAAATGTTATCTTAAATAAGGAGCACCAAGGGTGAGATTCTCTCTATTGTATTTTCAGATTTATTATAAAGCAGAAGAAAAAGGCATTGTGGTTTTAACAAAGGAATACACACAAACTAATCAATGAAATAAAATGTAGTGCCCAGAAATAGATCCAGATACACAAAGAAAGATAATTTGTGGCAGAGGTGGCTTTGAACATTAGTGGAGAAATATAAGATAAGACAAGAAATGGAGATAAGACAATCAGTAACTTGTATACAAACAAAAATTGTAATCAGATTGAGGGAATATGTTCTCTTTCCGGGTCCACAAGGGGGCGTAATTTTGAGGGCAAGAGCTTCCTAGTGCCATGCCCCCCTCCCATCTCTCTCCATCCGGGAGATTTAATGGTTTATGTTTGAATTTCGTGGGTGTGGGAAGAAACTAAGAGTCAATCACTCTAGCAGAAGTTCTAAGGAACTCCTTTTATTGGCCTGGGGTCTTAGAGAAGGTGGGGGTTCCTCCCAGGTTAAAAGCCTCCTTCTTCCACACCCCTTCAGACCCCATGTTTGGATTCCCTTCCACGAACACTTTCTCTATCCTGGATTTTCCCTTGGGAGTCCCCTTACAGCACTCTCTCGTGGAAGCCTGTCTTCCCCTCTTAAACTCCATTTCTCTGTCTGTTCCCTTCCACTCAGTGTGGAAGCTGCTTTCCTCTCCTGGATTCCATCTTTCTGGATTCTCTCACTCAGTGTGAGAGTTAGCTGTTTCTCTCTCCTTCTCCTTTTTCTCTCTCTAAATAAATCACTTTCTACAAATAGTTTTGAGTCCGGCATTTACTACGCACTGCGCTGTGGTCCCCTCTCTCATTCTTGAGAGGGGAGCAGGCCAAAAACCTGGAGAAACATCCTCTCAGGGGAGCTGATGGTACCCTGTACCCCAATATTACAAGATCCTTATGAGGTAGCATTATAAAAAGCCTAATATTAAATAAAAAGTAAAATTTTATACTTTTTAGAAAGCAACATATTACAGCTTGAATTCTTTAGGTGAAAATTTTCACTGACTTGAATACAGAAGTTCTCACTTAAAGTTGTTGATAGGTTCTTGGAATCCTTGGCTGTAAGGAAAATGAAGTATAGCAGGTCCTTAAATAGCGTCATTTTGTTTAGTGTTGTTTTGTTGTCATGTGGATGGGAAAAAAATGGCTTAGTTATATGTAGTTTTGCTTGAAGTTACTTTTCCAAGAACCTATCAATAATGTTGAGGACTTATTCTACTAATAAAAACATCACTTATGAAGCATTGGTCATGTAACAAAATATTTTACATAGTCTCTCCAGTCTACTGCAGATGGGAATTCTTACCTAAATTTCAAAGTCAGAAAAATGAGTTCCAGTGAAGTGGAATGGCATGCTCACAGTTACCCTCATGGTAAATGATCTAGCTTAGATTTAATTTCACTAATATTTGACTTTGAAGAGTCTACTATTGACCATTTCACATATGGACCACAATCTCACCAATCTTAATACTATTTTTTAAGTGTGTTTCCTTTTTACTTTTACACCAGACTATCAATTGTCTAAGCTTTGGGATTAATTTTACTTCAACAGATATTGTGTTAGGAAATTATTTGTTTGCTTAAAAACTTGACTAACAAATAAATTAGTCTTGCCTACTGATATCTACAGTAGTTATTTAGATTACTTTCTTGAGTTCCTTATTCTCTAATAATCACATTCCTGTTTAAGTCTCTGGCATTATTACCTTGCCTTCTTGTTCCTGCTGCTAGTTCTAGTACCACTATCATTTTTTGTCTGTCCTTTAATGTTTTAATTCATTTATTTTCTTAGTGTTCCTACAGCCTGTCATATTCTACCTGCCATCCAGCCACCTCTCCTGTACCCTGTTTACCGAGGCACAACTCATATGTGTAGTGGTTCTCTTCAATGTTCACCAATGTCAGATTCCATTCTCTGTATTGACTTCCAGATACCCAATGAATTCAAGTGTATTACCCCACATTTACTTTGACTTTTTGTTTGGTTTTGTTTCATAGTTGTCTTATATCAGCATCTTCACTGCTGCACTCTTAGAAATATTTCCCCTTTTTATCTCACAGTATGCCCTGAGAATTTATCTTAACCATGGTTGCAATCATACACAAAAGACAGGTAAATAAGGATCTTTAGAAACAAAAACAAGCTGACTAACTTTATCTCAAAACAAGTCCACATTGAGAAGCAGAACACTTGAAATAGTAAACAATATTACTTATCTACCAAAATAGTCTTCAATTTTTAAAAATATCTTCTATCAGACAAATAGAGTATTATATAGTATGCCCGGAGTTGTAGGTTACTTAGAGATTGAGGGCCCAAGACAGTGAATGTGTCTCCTGATGTTGGGAAATGTAACTAGCATAAATTATCAATTTTAGGATCTTATGACTTACTAATTCTAAATCTTAGCAGCATGTGTGTGTGTGTGTGTGTGTGTGTGTGTGTGTCTGTGTGTGTGTCTGTCTGTGTGTGTGTGTGTTTTCAGGGTAGAATTAGGAATCATGACATCAGTTGAACTGTGTTAATTCCACATAAATTGTGCAAGGATTAATATAAAACCAAAATTAGGTACCACATGTAATAAATTCTACTAGCATCCCATGGTGAAATCGCTTTTTTACAACTCAGCATTCTGAAAATTAAGTACAGTTATAAACCTTTTGCTCATGCCTATTAAAGTTGCCATTGATGCTGAAATTATGATTAGTTGTTAACACTGGATAGGTTAATTGCAGTGAACAATCTTGTGGCAGGCCAATTAAGTTGGAAACCCTGAAGACAGTTGAGGTTAAGACTCTCAAAAATGACATTAGAAATAGATGTAAATGACAAAAATCAAGAAGGAAGAAATTCACTGCAAAATAGCAAAGTACATGTCAAAATATAGAAATATTCAATGTAACAAGTCATTTAATATTTGAATTCCTCTTCCATTTATGCTGAATAGTTTTAAAATGTAGTCTCTGAACAATGGTAAGTTGGATATTGTATGACCAACCATGTGGACATTACATTTTTCCTCAGATGAGACAGAGAGACAATACGTGATCTATTAAACTACTTGAGAAAATCCAAGATTATTTCTATCGTTCTCTTAGAAGTGTATTAACATCTTACAAATTATGATATGTTCTAGTTGGTTATTGAGCAATATAGTTGACATTTTCTTGGTAACACAGTGCTGATGATTTGGAAGTAGAGGTTGTTTATGTAAATTTTCAGAGACATTAATTTTTTTCTGTAATCCAAATGATAATTTAAAATTAACATATTTTTCTAAGAAAAAAAGTAGCAAATATAAAAAAATCGAGCAATAGTTTTATGAAGATAGGGCAAAACATTACCATCAAATGTTACTATTTTTAACATACCAATGCCATTCACATCTCATTTCTAAGTATTTTTCACCCCACACACAGATTTCGGCATCCTTATTTTATACAAATAGTAATGACAGCTGGTATTATTGAGTGATTTCTGTGTGTGTCAGGCATGCTGCAATCACTTCATATGCTTTACAGCATTCATTGTTCACTACAATCCAATGAAGTAGATCATGTTATTCTTTTCATTTTACAAAAAGGAACCTGAGGTATAGAGAAGTTGAGTGACCCATTCAACCAACGTCATCTAGCTAACTAGTGGTTAACTGGTATTATGATTTGGTAGGGCCTCTGTAATGCTGCCATTTCAATTATGTTCCATTACCTGCTTTTTAAACAACTTTTAAAATATGTTTCTAAATACTTGTAATGCATTTAGTATAATTTAACACATTTATGCACAGTTTACCTAATCAGAGCTTTATAATTAAAAATAATAGGCTAGGTTTAATTTGCCAGTATTACAAATAAGACTTCAACAAAAATATTGGGTAAAAATTTTGTCGGCATTTTATATTCTATTTTAGAATAAATTAATAAAAGTAAATTTAATATAGCAAAGGCTATAAACATATTTAACATTTTTGTAAACTTCTGAATTCCTTTCCAAATGCATGCTCTTTCTCTTCTGTTTTACCAGTATTAGCACAATTTGAAGAAAGCTCGAGATTTTTTCCTGTTTCTGCTTTACAATAGGAAGGCTTGTGCATCTTTTCTGTTTCTTACACTTTATTTGCCGTGAAAAACTCAGAGAAGGAAAAACAAGCAAAACATTACGGTGGGAGTAGTTTCTATTTAGGGGAATGTCAACTAGATGAGGGGAAATCTATTTTTAAAAACAAACTATGATTTGGAGAATATAGAGATTCATGCTAATTGGCACTGACTCGATAATATTCTTTACACTTTGATATATATATTGTAGGATTGGCAAGGAAAACTAGTGATTAGTGATGAACAGTCATATTGTTTCATGAAGACTTCTGTGCTTCTGACACACACTTCCTTGTGGAAATGGTGATCGAATTGTGCAAAATGTAGTAATGCTGAAAAGATAATGAGAAAGGAATCACAGTGAGTCAATTTTGTATTCCTTCATAAGTTAAGATTTGCTTGCCTTGCAATAAATTTGGATCTTCCCCCGCTCCTGAAGATCCGATCTTCACCTCCCTTCCAGCCACTCTCCCAGTGTCTCCAACCACTCCCCTAAGGATTACTCAGAAAACATGGAGCATAGATTTAAAAATACCAGCTCTGGTACATCCACTGGTGTCTGCAGCTATGAAAGTATCATATAGATTCAGTACATTTTTGAGGATGTTACATATTATCACACAGTTTTACTCCGAATATTTTTCTCCTTACAAAACCTTTCAACTTCTAATTGAGAGCAAAATTGAACAAAAGATCGAATTGAAAAAAAAAAACTTTTAAAAAGGAGCGTAATGAAAATAAATAAGGCAATATTTTATCAAATATTCATAGAAAATTGTTGGCATGAGTGGTCACAGCTTATTAAAGTCTTCATCCTGATCATTACATCAATTACCTTATGTATGTCATCTCATGTTATTATTGCAGCCATCTTGATGTATATTACACTTATGAATAATCTGAAAATAAAAATCCAGAATGGTAAGTGACTGGCAAGAGGTCACACGGATAATAAGTAGCACAATGGAGATATAAACCCCAATTTTTTAAAATGTTCAATATCTAGATATTCAAATTCCCACAAAAGAAGACATAATTTACGAAACTACTATCTATATTTTACTCTTATGAGTTCTTGTATTTTGAAATTGCATTGAATATTGGATACATGCATTTTGTTAAACACATTTTTAAAGGATGGATAGAGTAGGTAAACAGATATGAGCAGGGTAGGAAAGAACCTCCAGAATGGCAGGCATTCATCAGGTGATTATAAAACTGTCCCTCTGAAATGGTGAGTGGCCACAACTGGCACCAAGAGGTGGAGGAGTTCCCCAACTAATAGAAAACATTGGGAGCCAGCAAACCACAATTCTCTAATAAGGTCTTAAGTATGTGCAGTAGAAGGCAAGGTGGTGGAGTTTGATCAGTATGTGACCTTTTTCAGGGGGCACTTGAGCAGCAAGGGGAAATCACCCCAAGTGAGCATGCACACACCTTCAGTAAACACACTGCACATGTGGCCTCTCCCAAAGGCAGGCAGCAACTGAGCAACAGCTTGCCCCCAGGAAGGGATCAAGGGAGGAAAAGAAAAAAGGAAAAGAAAAAACCTGAACCAAGTCAATGAATAAAAATCTCAAGCCAAGGGCTAGACAGGGCACTTGATTTCTCAAGTTGCCTGCCTGGCCCTCTTCCAAGTGTACTTTGTTTCTTTAAATAAACCTTTGCCTCTCCTTTAAAACTTGCCTACTAACTACATTCAATGCCTGCAAATAGCCAATTTCTGCTCATTGAAAGAATAGTCTCTATTGGACCAAAATCGAAATTCTCTTTATTGAAAGAATTGAACCAAGGGAGCTAACCAGGGCCATACCCCATGCACCCAAATTTTGTTTGACATAATTATATTTACCAGCTACCTGGACAAGTTGGCAGCCTCAGGATTTTCTAAACCTGGTTTCACTCCCTTATTTCTTTTTGACACCTCTATTTATCTTAAAACCCAGGAAGCCTTCTACATTAGTGCCTCCCCGCTGACTGAACTAGAACTTGTACCGTAGGCTATGTATCCCTGGACATCTTTATAGCCCCTGGCAATTTCTCCCTTCTGGTAGCAATCTACAGGTATTCCATCTTGCCCAGGGTGAAGAGGGCTATCCAATTAATTCTCCTTCTTGTAGGACTTGGCATCACAGCCAGTATGGGAGCAGAAATCACTAGAGTCATACAAGCCTTCTTAACCTATAGCCAACTCTCATCAGAAACAGCCAACAGCATTGATGCCATGGCTAAAACCTTGACAGCCACAGAAGAACAAATCAACTCTTTAGCAGATATAGTTCTGTAAAATCACTGAGGACTATTTATGCTAATGACAGCACAGGAAGGGATATATTTGGCCCTAGAAAAAAAGTTACTTTTGGATAAATCAATCTATTAAAAAGTGTAAGACAGCATCAGGCAACTATAGTTTAAGCCTCGCCCCCCATTTACTGGAACACGTCTCTCAGGGTTGATTAGGTTGGGAAGGAACCCAAAAATGATTCTCCTGGACTCTTTTCCTTGTGCGTCCACTTGTTAGTCTCTTAATTTCACTCCTTTTCGTCCATGTCTTCTGAATCTAATAACCCAATTTGACTCCTCTGACATTCAGGTTGTCAAACTCCCAATGACTCTCAGTGAAGGATATAGTCCTCTCAATATTCCAGTGTCACTCTTCTATAGGGGACCTCCGGACTGCCCACCAGTGGAACATGACAGAGACGAAACCCTACCTTTGACTTCCTTGGACCTGACTGGGCACTTCTTCTGCCAACCTGTGAAGCCACCCTGCCCTGACAGCTAGCAAGAGGCTGATACCCATGGGGCAATGACTGCTCCTCTGTCAGCAGCAGTTACAGAAATCTGACCTCCACCTATCATCCCTAAGAATTGGATCTTGGACATTTGAGAAGGGAAATGTTAGAGTAGCTAGTTAGACAGATATGAGCAGGACAAGAGAGGGCCCCAGAAAGGGCAGGCACTTATCAGATGGTGGCCAGATGATCATAAAACTGTCCTTCTGAAATGATAAGTGGCCACAACTGGTGCAAAGAGGAAGAGGAGTTTCCCAACAAACAGAAAACAACTGGAGTCAGCAAACCACAATTCCCTGATAAGGTTTTAAGCATGTGCAGTAGGGGGCAAAATGACAGAGTTAGACTGGTATATGGCCTTTCTCTGGGGGCTCTAGACCAAGAAAGGAAAATCACCCCAAGTGAGCATGTCCACAACTTCAATAAACACGCTGTGTATGTGGCTCCTCCCAAGTGCTGGCAGGCCACTGTCCACATGGCAATTGAGCAAAAGCTCTCCCCTGGGGGAGGGGGAGGGGAATCAAAGGAAGAAAATAAAAACCCTGGGAACCAAGCCAATGTATAAAAATCCCAAGCTCGGCATAGTGGCTAATACTTGTAATGCTAATGCTTTGGGAGGCTGAGGTAAGCAGATCACTTGAGACCAGGAGTTCGAGACCAGCCTAGGCAACATAACAAAACTTTGTCTAGACAAAAAAAAAAAAAATTAGCCTGATGTGGTGGCATGTGCCTGTTGTTCCAACTACTATGGAGACAGGTCAGAGAATCATCTGAGCCTGGAAGGTTGAGGCTGCAGTGAGTTGTGATCTTGCACTCCTCTTCATGATCCACACTCTACTGCACTGTACTCCAGCTGGAGAGACAGAATGAGACTCTAAAAAAAAAAAATACTCAAGCCAAGAATTGAGCGGGGCACTAGATGTCTCCAATCACCCACTTGACCCTGTCCATGTGCACTTTTCTTTTAATAAACCTTTACCTCTGCTTTAAAACTTACCTAGGTCTCTCAGTTGAAATCTTTCCTTTGAGAAGACAAGGGCCAGGTTCCCTGCATGAATACCATCATTTTGCACACTTGCCATCAGTCACAATACCATAAGCTGGCATATAAGTCTAATAGTTAAACTTCCAAAGGTTTTAAGGAGAAAGAAAACCAATTATCTTTTTCAGTATATTTGTTCCTTTGTTTAAATAATTTATATGTCATTTTTACTTTATGTGTAACGTTTTATAACTTAAGGCATCTTTTTGCAAGCAAATTTTATTTTTATTGTTTTCTAAATAATCATTTTTAATTCTAAGCAAACCATGGTTTGTTCAACCTCCATTTTATGCATATGAGACTTGTGGTCTTACTAATAGTTTTGTTTATTTACATCTCCTTAAGTCAATAATCAAAGGTTGCATGTGTGTCTGTATTTCCTATTGCTCTTCTTCAGAATGATATTTACTTATCACTTTTTACTTAAAATAGAAAAACATGAAAACATTAACTTTCTATTTTTAATTTTCTGATAATCTCTTTCAGTTGTCCTTTTTCTATTATGCCAGTCTTCTGTTACAGGCACCGTTCCAAACAAGTAATCTTTATCTTTGATATTTTTAAGTGATTTAAAATATGGTCTAAATTGAACTATGTACATCAAAGCAATAATGGAAATTAGGTTTTTTTTTTTACTGCTTATATTGGTTATTTGAGATGCTATATGGAGTCAAAAAAAAAAGTGTGATTATTTTTATAACATATAAACACCAATTTTAATTTTTATTAAGGCCCAATAAAGTTACCTTTTTCTTCTTGAAGAATAATATATTGAAGAAACAGTTGTATGTTTAAGATGCTAAATACTATAAAGTATACAGGAAGTTCCCCTTCTTAAGAGATCTTTTGTTTATTTTTATTTTTTAATGTAGACATTATATTAAGAAATGTATTAGCTAGAATTATTTGTTAAACAAACTGGTAAGTGTTCAATTAAATTTTTTTTTTATTGAATGTAATCAGTGCACAAAACTGCCATGTGTAAGACTCTACTTCTAGCATAGACTTACAGAGATACTTCATGGGCTGTGTTTTAAGTAATAGCTGCTAGTTTATATAATTGCCTGATGATCAAATAATGAAATACAATGAAAAGATGAAAAAGAAAATCTTTTGAAACTCTTATGGAATTTAATTTGTGGCTGGTTAACTCAACTGGTCATCATAACTTAGGTTCCTTGACAACACATCTTGACATTAAATTTTTGTGGAGCTGTTGACTTCATTCTTTTTCTCTGTCCATGCAGGGTCATTTTACTAATGAGGGGCTATTGAAAAGACAGTGCAAGTCAGTCAACTATGAAATCTAGAAAAACATGTGGGCTTCATGTGCTACTGATTGAATGGTTTTGTAAACAAATTACTGGAAATTCAGGTAAAGCAATATATAAGTTCAGTACATGGAAGAAGGATTAAAGCTGATTTTTTTGGTTGGTATCTACATATTTTCCCATATTTTATAAATATAGTAAAATAGTTATATACTATGTTTTATACACTTATATATTATTGTAGGTATTTACATTTATAATACATCACAATTTTTAGACATAAAATCTTTTTTTTTATTTTATGACAGCCCTTATGAATGTGTGAACATTTGTCTTTATGCTCTAGTCTAGTTTGAGATTGAACTATATTTAAATATGGTAATATATGTCACTGTGTATAATCAATATAGCAGTTTGTGGTATTCTGGTGCCATTTCTAAAATGTTCTTTATTCACTCTGCTTTATTTTTATGTCTGTGATGTTCAAGATTTTGAAAGAGAAATAGAATTGTGGTTGGGATTTGACAAGTTATTAGGCTGTAATCTAGAGAGTTAAAACAGAAAGAAATATGCTTATAAATTATAAAATAGAATAGAAAAATCCATGGTCCATTACTTTTCTGGATTTGCTTTATTTACCATTAATTTGGCAGACTCATAAGTGTTTTATCTGAGGGTTTTAAAGCCTCAAACCTCAAAAGCCATATGCCCAAACTTTTAATTTTTTATGACAGTCAGAAGCAAAATTAAATGTATTCCAAATATTCTTTCTATTTTCAGTAGATCAAGCTTTTTCATTTTCTTACTTCTTTCTTTTAATTTCTGTTTTTTTGGTTTTGTTTTGTTTTGTTTTGTTTTTTCCTTAAAACACTAATGAGAACAATGAGGGCATTTCATGAACTGGTAAACTAATATTTAACTGAGTGCTGTTCCTTTTTCACTCACTTCCAAGCATGTTCTCTCTAGCCTCTCCATGTTTCCACTTCCAATTTTCCTTTCATGGGATCTTGTGTTTTTATTTCTCATAGGAAATTCAGGCCAAAACATTTAGGTTCATAAAGGTGAAATAATGCTAAATCAACAATTAAGATATTCAATTAGTCATGTTTTCACCACTAATTATTTAAATAAACAACAGTATTTTGTGCAAAGCATTGTGATAGGAATTTCTAATGTAGTCGACGATGGGATTTGAAAACACTGTTTACTCTTTAACTTATAGGAAACAATAGTTCTCAGATACAGGGCAGGAGGCACCTCAGGACTACACTCACTAAGAGAAGGGAGACAACCAAGGTAAGCCTATGATTACTCCAACTTCCTCCCTAGAAGTAGCTTTCAGTTAGCAGTACAGGAAATGGGGACATAAATAAGAATTGAGGGTCCCTTGAGTGAATGAGACAGAATCAGGGTTTAGGGAAATCAGTTTGTGGAGCTGAATTAAGGGAGGAAGAAGTTACAGAGAGAGCACTTCAAACATCTTCAGAAGGAGCCGCTGGAACTCAAGCTGAGTACTAACTGTGTGAGTGGACACTGATCCAGAATGGATGAAGAACCACTAGAAAATAGGAGGCTAAAAAGTCCCCAAGGCTTTCATAAGACTAGAGAGAGTTTGCTTTCCCACTAGCCAGTGTGTAAACGCCTCCCAATACCAGAAATTCACGCAGAATCTTCAGAAGGCTATTGTCTGGGTATTAGGACACAATAAGCAATAGAATAAAAGTCTTTCTACACGTCCTCCAATAAAACTTAACATCAAACATGAAAAGAACCCAAATCGATTTCAAGTAACAAACTATGGTCCAGAAGAAAACTCAGCAATGTTTGAAATAATCTAACATCAAGTATCCAACAGCATTAAATTTGTAAAATCTGGAAACCAAATAAAAATTACCAGGTATGGCTGCGTACAGTGGCTCATGCCTATAATCCCAGCATTTTGGGAGGCCAAAGCCAATGGATTGCTGAGCTCAGGAGTTTGAGACCAGCCTGGGAAACAAAGCAAAATCCTGTCTCTACCAAAAATTAAAAAAAAAATAAAAAATAAATTAGCTGGTTATGGTGGTGTGCTTCTGTGGTCCCAGCCACTTAGGAGACTAATGTGGGAGGGACACTGAGGCCCAGGAAGTCGAGGCTGCAGTGAGCTGTGATCATGCTACTGCACTCCAGTCTGGGTGACAAGGGGAGACCCTGTCTCAAAAAAATAAATAAATAAATAAATAAAAATAAACATAAAAAAATTACCAGGCCTGGGAAGAAGCTGCAAAATGTGATCCACAATTAGGGTAAAAAACAATCAGTAGAAACAGACCCACAAGTTAAAGAGATGATGAAATTAGTGACATGGATGTTAAAACAGATATTGTAAATATATTCTGTAAGTTCTAGATGGTTAAGGAAAACAGAATAAAATGAGAAGATAAATGAGTGATATTACCAAAGAAACAAATTGTATTTCTAGAGATGAACAAATAAAATAAAGTTGTAAATACACTGGATGAGATTACAGTAAGTTAGACAGGCAGAAAAAAAAATCAGTAAATCTGAAAATTTAGTAGTAGAAACTATTTAACATCAAACATAGACATGAAGAAAACTGAAAAAAGTGAGTATCAGTAAATCTTAGGACAATATGAATCTTAAAAGTAGTCAGAGAAAAGCATTGAGTTAACCATTGACTGGGCTTCTTCTACATGCTAGATTCTGTGCTAACCACTTCACATATATATTCTCATTTATCAATAAGAGATGGGTTCTACAATTGTCCTATTTTTTATGTAATGAAAGTATAAACTCACTTATAAGCAATAACTTTGAACAAATGTTCAATTCCTTTAATTTGTAAAACACTTTAAAATTTTCAAAGATTTTTGTTTTCATTTAAAAATTTAAAGCTTAGTAAGTCCTTGAAGTTCAAAATAGAACTGGATATTAAGCTGAGTAAATATTAACTATAAGACACTAAGTGTTTTATTTAAGATCATATAATAAATAGAACTGAAGATAGAAATCAAAATTTCTTACTGTCTCTTATTTTGTGTCTCATTGTAATCCTGACATTATCATAGCTGATCAAAAGGTGGAAATAATTCTGACTAAGGTCAGGGAAGCCTGACAGATGATGTCAGATAAGACTGGGTTTTAAAACACCAGTCAGAATTCCACTAGCAGAACAGGTTACAAGTCACTGCAAGCAGAGAACACACTGAGGAGAGACATAAGAAGGAAAACTCTCCAGGTCCATTTAAGAGGCAACAGATCATCTAAGTTGGCTGATCATAGAGGGACATTTATAGGAAAGCCAGAAATATAATCACTGGAAACCTTAAATGGCACAAAATGTGATATAGATGCATTGCACATTTAAATCTCAACTATCTGAAATCTGTCTTATAGATCTTTTAGAACCCAAGAAAACCCTTAGCCTTAAAAGTCACTCCAACAATAACCCTGAACATTTGGAGATAGCTGAGCTTTGTTAGGAAGATTGTACCTATGTCTGATAGATTTGATGACCACATAAAAGGAAACATGCACTCCATTTTATAACATTTTTAAAAAATCAGACTATTCTGTCTGTAAACCAGAAAGAATGAGAAAAGCGACACTGGCAGGAGAGACAAGCATGTAGAACTGAAGAGCAGAAGGGATATAGGACCAGTAAAGGCATCAATAGAAGCCATATTAACATCACCATTTATTAGAAACTCATGTTTTTTGTTTTGGTTTCTTCTCAAGATGGAAGACTAGAGGCATTGCTAGCATACCTCTTCCACTCTGAAGAATAAAATAGTGTATGAAGATTCATACCATGACCTTTCTTTCCGAGAAGCAATACAAGAGCTAAACAGAAAAATGGAAGGAATCTATAGACCCTTGGAAGGAAGCAGGAGGCTGCAGCCTACACTGTGAGTCAGGACTATGAGACGGGAATAGATTGCCTCTAACATATACACCCCCAACTGTGACCCTGGAAGTCCAGGCCACGGGGGAAGGCTTTACCCTACCCAGTTCCGGAACCGACTTGGGGAGGGTTGTGGAATATAAAAGCAGAAGCAGTGATGGGAAGACTGTCGAATGCACTCCCAGATTCCAGTGTGGATGTGGACTGAGGGAAGTCAGTTGTTACTGTTCATCAGAGGAGATCCTGTGGAAGACAGCCAGAAAGTTCAGTCAGTGTTCACAGGTTGAAAGAAGCTCCCAGTGGGATTTCATGATATGACAGAGGGTGAGGGTGAACTCCCTTGGCCAGGGCTGGAGCTGGGGACAGTGAAAAGTGAGCTGCAGACATGAGAGCAGGAGCCACAAGTGCAGAAGCCAGGAGCGCAGCTTTGCAGCCAATGGTGAAGGGAATGGCCTGAAAGACACAGTTGCTACCTCTATGGGGAAAGCTTATGACCCAGGGTAGCTGCAAGTTCTGAGTGCTGGCTGACTGGAATTTAGCTTGCTGCTACCAGTGAAAACACTGCAGGAGTGGATCTGTCTTCCCAAGTGTGTGGGATCTGTGTGTCGTTTATTGCTGCCTGCAGCTCCGTACTCTGTGCACAAATTCTGTGTTATCAGAGGCAGCAATGCTCTCCTTTGGAATGTCAACCCAGTGGACTGAGATCTGCTTCCATCCCTCAAGACCCACAAGGGCTGCTGCTTACCCTGTATGCAGAGACTCGGAGTGCAAACCCACTTGACAAAGCCCTGACCTGGCTTTGCCATGTCACTCACCATAGTAGCTGAACATAAACAACATAATCTCTTGGGAGCTATGTGGTCCTACCCATTGCTTGAGAAATAGTCCCTGCTGGGCAACATAAGGCAAGCAAAAATCCAACAGCTATTCCACAGCTGATCCTCTTTTGCAAGCACCACCTCCTGGCTGGAGGCCAATCAACACAGTTCATTACAGCATCTACTGGCAGAAAAACACTATGCCGAGGAAGAAGATGGCTGTGTGATCTCAGCCATCACCACTGCCTGCACCACTCTGTCTAACAAGGAGGTCTTGAGTCTGTCCACATGACCAGTTAATTACTGCTATAACCAGTGTTCAAGAAAGCCAACACACTAAGGATATCAATAACTAAGGAACCTCACAGAGTCTATGTCACTCCCCTGCTACCCCCATTAGAGCTAGTGTTGCTGCCCAGTGCTGGGAGACTTGAGGACAGGTCACATCACTGGATCCATTGCAGACATTACTCAGCATCAGCCTAGAGTGTGACAACTTCGTTGGGTGACTGGACCCAGAAAAGCAATACTCACAGTAGTTTAGCTCCCAGGTATCCCCTCACTTAGGGGGATGGGGAGGGCACCACATCAAGGAAACACACTGTGGGACAAAAGAATCTGGATGGCAGGTCTTAAGCATCAGATCTTTCCACTGGTGGCAAGTTTCTTTCAGCAGAGGCACATTTGCAGTGTGAGTCTCAGCAGTAAAAGTCTTCAGCTCTAACCCAACAGTCAGATGGCCCTTATGTATATGAAGTGTCATGGAGCAGGGGCTCTCTTTCCCCTCTTGTCCACAACTGCAGGCACAGTTGGGGCTTCTAACATGGGAACTTGGCATAGGTACTATTATATTCTTTCTGGAACATGTCAATGTGACTGTATCCCTGCAGGAGGAGCACCCTCCATGTTCAGGCTTGCATGAGAGACAGAGTCAACAATTTTTCTCTACTTGGAACACTCAATAATTCATCTCTGTTAGAACATCAACACTTCTACAGATGAAAAGAGGTGCTGTCTGATCTGAATAGCTAATATACCAGGACAACAGTGTGTCTGAGAGGTGGATAACTTTCCTGCTGACCTGGCAAGGGAACTGAGGTGGCTGTAATCCTTTCCCCTGATAAGACCTCCATGTGACTCACTGAGAGCTCCTTCAGTCACCTCTATCATGGCTAGGACCTTTGCCCGCAATTGGGTACTGCATTTATCCACATGTTACAACCACACCAGTTCATACACAGGGACACTTCTCCTAATGGCCTAAAGTTTGAACCATCAAGCCAGTAAATAAAATACTGGGGAAAAATAATTTTAAAAGTGAACACCATAGGGGAATGAGGTAAGTTTTAAAAGACTTCTACTATTCCAACCCCATAGGAGACAGTGAACTTGCTCACAAACCAAGCATATTGCTACCACATTTAAGAAAGCCACATACAAAAACTATTTCTAACCCAGGAACTCTTACAGAGCTGTCACCCTGAAAGCACCAAAAACTGAATTAGGATGTAATTAACTATAAGCATTAAAGTCACACACTAAAGAGAAAAAAAGAAATTACAAAACAAACAAACAAACTAAAGAAACACAGTCAAACCAAGATAAATTCAAGAGAAATTAGAAGAAATAATCTACCTCAATGAGAAGGAACCAGAAAACTAACTCTGGTAATAGGACAGAACAGGATTCTATAACACCCCCAAAGATCATACTAGCTCTCCAGCAATGGGTCCAAACCAAGATGAAATCTTTGAAATACGAGACAAGAAATACAAAAGGGCTGTTATTAAGCTACCCAAGGAGATATGAGAGAAAGGTGAAAACCACAATGAAGAAATTTAAAAAGCAGTTCAGTATATGAAAGAAAAAATTTTCTAGAGAGCTAAATATCATTAAAAAAACCAATCAGAACTTCTGGAAATAAAAGACACAGGGAATTACAAATTGTGGTGAAAAGTTTTAACAATAGACTGAAACAAGTAGAAAAAAGAATTTCAGAGCTCAAGGAAAGACCTTTAAATTAACCCAAACAGATAAAAAAAAAAAGAAATGAAATGAAAAAGTCTTCAAGAAATATGAGATTATGTAAAATGGCCAAACCTAAGAATAATTGGTGCTTCTGGGGGAGAAGAAAGGTACAGTGGACATAAATGTGATTATAATTCAAGTGATTCCAAGTGAGAGCCCAGTTGGTGCCAGCCACTGTCCTGGCCATTGGGGAACTGAAATGTAGAAAGTGTTGACTCTGATTTTAAGCAACTCTTATTTAATGAATAAGGTAGGCATGGAAAATTAGTAATCATAAGGCATTATATGAGGATTCTGTACAAAGTTTTATGAGGGGGAAGCAAATCTAACTCATTGCTTGGGAAAGATTTTCTAGGACTAAAGACATTTTATCTGAGTAGTATAAGATAAATAGAAGTTGCATAGGCACAAAAATTGGAGAAATGTATTTCTAAAGAAAGGTATGTATAAGAAGAAATAAATTTATTTATTTAAAGTATGTGGAGATTTGAGGACAATGACCATAATTTTAAGTCTGTATATTGTAGGATAGGATGGGGTTGCCAAATACAGCCCACAGGCAAAATATGGTCTGCGACCTATTTTTATATGGTTATGAGCTAACAATGGTTTTAAGGTTGTGCAACAAACAAGCAAAGAAACAAGAACATATGATAGCAATCATATACAGCCCACAAAGTGCAAAATATTTAATATTTATTTAACATTTACAGATAAAATTTCTGAGCCCCTGGTATAGGATGCAGTAAATTAAGACCAGAAAAAAAAAAATAAAGCCTCAGAAAATGTGCTAAAACGTTTGAACTTTAAGATAGTAGTATGCCATATGTGGTGACTTTGTAATGTCTTAAATTGACTAGGCTAAAATAAATAGCCCTCATTTTTTTTTTCTGCATATGTTTTCATTCAGAGTGGGCTATAATTGAGAATTTTGTGCAAGATTTAGATGGAAAAGTGAACAATGAGGCATTTTCTAGCACACACATGTTGTTATCAATCTGCTGGCTTACTTTATCAGCTTGGGGCAGCAGCCAGTGTTTTAACTGTTCAATCTTTCCCTGAATCCTCTTGTAGCTTCCTCAACTCCTAGAACAAGAGGGTGTAGAGCTCAATGATGCAGATGAAGGATGCCAGCTTCTCTGAGGATATCCATACAAAGTCAGAAGTGAGACCTGACACGGAGTTTAGCATCCATGTGTGTTCCAGCTCATGCTTATAGGGACCAAATTGTTCTCACTTTCTCCTGCTTTACATCCATTATCATTGCGAGTTTACCTGTCCTGCAGACTTCAAGCTCCAGCATCAGATGCAAAGATTGCAGTCTTCTTACAGGGACTACTTCACCAGCCCACACAGTTGTGTGGGGGAGAGAGAGAGAGAGAGAGTGTGTGTGTGTGTGTGTGTCCAGTAGTTCTACTTGATTAAACCATGACTGATAAATCTTATGAGGATCTCCAAGGAGAATCAAAACCACATGGTAGGACATATATTTTTCCTGTGTTGCTGAATACATGTTAAATATAGGAAATATTAGAGATTGCAGTACCAGTTACCAGAGAATTAGAATAATCACAGTGAAAATCATGAAAATCTGAATAAAGAGAGTGGCTAAAGAGAAATGAGGGGGCTACTGAGGAGGAACCTTTATTTGCTTTAAATGGGAAAGAGCTGGTGTTTTGTAGGACAAATAAATCATTTACATCTACATATCCAGAAAGAATTTCAATATCGCCACACTCTCTTCCACAATGGTTGAACTAATTTACACTCACACCAACAGTGTAAAAGTGTTCCTATTTCTCCACATCCTCTCCAGCATCTGTTGTCTCCAGATTTTTTAATGAATGCCACTCTAACTGGCGTGAGGCGGTATCTCAATGTAGTTTTGATTTGCATTTCTCTAATGTCCAGTGATGATGAGCATTTTTTCATATGTTTGTTGGCCTCATGTATGTCTTATTTGTAAAGTGTCTGTTCATGTCCTTTGCTCACTTTTGAATGGGCTTGTTTTTTTCTTGTAAATCTGTTTTAGTTCTTTGTAGATTCTGTATGTCAGCCCTTTGTCAGATGGGTAGATTGTAAAAATTTTTTCCCATTCTGTTGGTTGCTGATTCACTCTAATGACTGTTTCTTTGCTGTGCAAAAGCTGTGAAGTTTGATTAGGTACCATTTGTCTATTTTGGCTTTTGTTGCCAATGCTTTTGGTGTTTTGGTCATTAAGTCCTTGCCTATGCCTATGTCCTAAATGGTTTTGTCTAGGTTTTCTTCTAAGGTTTTTATGGTGTTAGGTCTTATGTTTAAGTCTTTAATCCATCTGGAGTTAATTTTAGTGTAAGGTATCAGGAAGGGGTCCAGTTTCTGCTGTCTGAACATGGCTAGCCAGTTTTCTCAACACCATTTATTAAACAGGGACTCCTTTCCCCATTGCTTGTTTTTGTCCCAATGATACACTGGACAGGGAAAATGTGGCACATATACACCATGGAATACTATGCAACTATGCAACCATCAAAAATGATGAGTTCGTTTCCTTTATAGGGACATGGATGAACCTGGAAACCATCCCTCTCAGCAAACTCAAACAAGAACAGAAAATCAAACACTGCATGTTCTTACTCATAGGTGGGTGTTGAACAATGAGAACACATGGACACAGGGAGGGGAGCATCACACACTGGGGTCTGTCAGGGGGAAATAGGGGAGGGACAGTAGTGGGTGAGGAGTTGGGGAGAGATAGCATGGGGAGAAATGCCAGATATAGGTGATGGGGAGGAAGGCAGCATATCACACTGCCATGTGTGTACCTTTGCAACAATCTTGCATGTTCTTCACATGTACCCCAAAACCTAAAACGCAATAAAAAAAGAGCAATCAGAAAAAAAAAAGTCAAAACAAAGGAATAAATACTATGACCCAGTGCTACAGTTTGAATGTGTCCTCTTCAAAATTCAGATGTAGCCAATAAAACAGTATGAGGAGGTGGAATCTCCAAGAAGTAATTAGGCCATGAGAGCTCCTCTTTCATAAATGAGATTAAGGACCTTATCAAAGAGCCTTCACACAGCATTCAGGAGCTTGCCCTTCTGTATTCTGCCATGTGAAGACACAGCATTTCTCCCCTCTGTAAGATGCAGCATCCAGGTAGCATCTTGGAGGCAGACGGCGTCCCTCACCAGACAATTGAAACTGCCAGAGCCCCAGAACCATGAGAAATTAATTATTATTCTTTATAAATTATCCAGCCTCAGGTATTTTATTATACTCTCACAAAAGGGATGTAGATATCCAGTAACAGGTATATGAAAATGTCCCTTTCTGGTGATGAAAATGATCAACACTGGATCATGTTTTTCTTAATAAAATTTTCAAATTTTTGAAACAGTGAAATTACCACTTTTCATAGCCATGGTTAAAGATGTTTCAAGTAACCTAGAATGATGAGTTCAGGCTCAGAAGAAGGAGCTTGCTTTCCATGTGTATTCTATAAATCAGATGCCATTTTAAACAATGTTAAGAGTTGAACAGATTAACAGATGTTATCAAGCAGAGTCAATACGTAAATAATAACAGATATGTAGGATTAAAAAAATCTAGAGATCTAATATATGAAATGAGGGCTAAAGTTAATAAAATTGAATTGTATTATAATTTTTGTTAAATAAGTAGACTTTAGCTCCTCTCATCATGAAAATAGTAAAAAGTGTGTGCTTCTTCATTGCTTGTACAGATAAAAAAATAAAAGTAATTATACAGGATGATAGGTACTTTAATCTGCTTTACTGTTATAACCACTTCACTATATGCATTATATAACATCATGTTGTAAACTTCAAATATACACAATGACATTTCTTTTATTTTTTTAAATAAGAGTTGAACATTTGAAAAAGGCCATTGGAGAAAGATGGCTTCAGACTTTATTTCTCTAGTTAAACCTATGAGCACATACACACAAACAAACACATATACACACAACTAGGCTATAAAACTTAGCAATTATTGCAACTGCATATCCTTCAATCAATACTTTCAAGGCAGAAATTACAAAAGAGATAAGATGACTTCTTTTTTTTAGAAATCAAGTTTTAGTTACCATAATTGCTAAACTTTTAACACTATGTATAACACCATTTTCATCTGAACTATTATATAACACTACAGTGCAGTGCACCAAATTAATAACTTAATGAAGGCAATGAATCATAAAGTAAAAGCTATGTTATTTGGACTCTCTCAATAAATCCTTTATTTGGATTCCCTTTTAGGAAGGAAATGTACAGTGGATTGCACCATGATTTCTCTTTAGTGTCTCAGGTGAGTCATTAATGAAGGATTTTTCATTGCCAAGATTTTACTTTACATTTTACTTAATTACTTAATTCACTTTTAGCTACCAGATAGCAAGTCATTAGCTTTGTAGATTGGTTCATGTTCTTTTCATAGCTGGAAGTAGAATCTCTTCAGAAACATTTTATCATTTTTTTACCTCTCTTTAATGGCACATGACAATTTAATTCTAGATGTTTAATTTGATATTAAACCATATTCTATTTTTATATTTACATTCTTGTCCTAGTACCTACTCAACCTGTGGAATTCTTAAAGTGATAGTATCAGAAGGCCAAAGTAAAGGAATTTGCCATTCTCCATCTCTACAGATTCTCAGTGTGGAGCTAGACCAGTTTTCCCTCTAATTCTTCATCCTTAGGGATGTCGATGCAAGATTAGAGTTCCCTTGGAAATCAATGGGAGACCTGTGTCTAGATGAACTTAATGAGAAAAGGCAGACTGTACAGCCTCCAGGGATCCATTTTTCAAACTATGGGATTGTTTTCTTCATATCCTCTTGCCAAACTAATAAATTAAGTGTTGGTACTCACAGAGTAGTTCTCCGTTCCTTCAAGATCACTCTCATTAAGATGCTATCCTTCATTAAAGGATAATGTCTATTGGTTAAATTATGAAGCATGAGACATTATCTTCTGTTGATGGATCAATGTGACTATCAGCATTACAGACTTGACAACTACACAGCATCTTCAGGGCTTCACTAGCTGTTGAGCTAAGCATTGCTTTAGACAACTTGGATCATGAAGATGTGCATTCAATTCACAGTTCTTAGAATTTCACACTCTCATCTAGAAAATGATGATAAAAACAGTAGTGCAAGAAATATGTTAAAAATAATAAATAAGATATATCTTTTTCCATTTCAATTCTTTGAATTATTTAAGTCCATAATATGAGACCTCACACAAAATCTATCAACAAATGATCCTAGGTTTACCTTCTAAATATATCTATTATTTGGCCACCTCTTAGTACCTCCAACACTACCATTTTGGCCTAAAACTTTATATTCTTCCACTAGATGACTATGATTGCCTCAAATATATTTATCTGCTTTAGCTATTTCCCCACATGCAATACGTTCCGCAGATAGCAGACAAACATAAGCCAGAATACCTCATGTCTCTTCTCAATGTCTTCCAAAGACTGTGTTACTTAGAGCAAAATTCCTTAAAAGGAATGTCCTTTAAAGCCATATGTAACTTTGCCACATTTTACCTCTTTGTCTCTAATCATCCTATTTAAAATTGACTCACCAGTCTCTGATCTTTTCATCCCTTTTACTTGCTATATATTTTTCCATATACATGTCATAATTTACCATATTGCATATTTTGCTTACTGTTTACCTTTCCCCTGTATTGATCACTTCTTGTGTGTGTGCCATTTCAGATTTGCTCAACCTCCTCTGTTTTACAGTAGTTACTGCTGTATTGTTAGTTCTGTGTAGGCTCCAAACAGCTTCATGTAGGGACCACTTGGCAGTTTCTTATGTCAGGGCTTACCTTCTTAGCATCTAGTTCCCTGTTCCTTGCATTTTTTGGCATAGGCACAAGCCTCCTAGATCTCACACATGGACAGTTGGGAAATGGGAATTTAATACTCCATGGGATGACCAGTAGAGAATGAGAACCAATGGGTACATATTCTCTTCTTTCATTGTTATGATATACTAGTCTAAGAAACCTTTTTAAGATTCTGTGAGGTCCAGGTGTGGTAGCTCAAGCCTATAATCCCAGCACTTTGGGAGGCTAAGGCAGTTGGATCATGAGGTCAGAAGTTAAAGACCAGCCTGGCCAACATTGTGAAACTCTGCCTCTACTAAAAATGCAAAAATACATGGTGGCATATTCCTGTAATCCCAGCTACTCAGGAGGCTGGGGCAGGAGAATTGCTTGAACCTGGAAGATGGAGGTTACAGTGAGCCATGACTGCACAAGAGCACTCCAGCCTGGATGACAGAGTGAAACTCTGTCTCAAAAACAAAACAAAAGGAAACAAAACAAAACAAAACAAAACAAAACAAAAATCAAAAGATTGTGTGAGAGTGAGTAACTAGTTTTGCCTTTTCCCCCCATCCCTCACATCTATTTCCTGGATTTTCTTTCCCTGTACATTACTTATATTTAACTTTCCATTTTAGGTTTTGCTCTGTTGTAAAGCCCAGGTTAAGAAAATAGTAATTTGAAAGTAAATTATGAATCGGTCATAGGGCAATAAAAAACTATTGCTGGTGTTAAGTGAGGAGCTGAAAAACCCTGAGATGCATACCAGTTTTATAATTCCTGTAGTTCTTACCTGCACTGGATTGGAATAAGTTATATGCAGAAACCAGATTGGGCTACATTGTGGCAGTGACATTTGAAAACTGTGGAGGCAATAAATATTAACATTACAAAGGTTATGGAGAGGCTGGCATTGAGGTCCTTGAGAAATGAAAATCATATACTAAATTATACAGCCATCGACTGAAGAGTGATGTGTCTCTATGAAAATTTAAGGAGGAATTTAAGGAAAATTAAATTTAAGGAAAATTTAACTTTATCTTCTGTTGTCTCAAGACAGTATTGAATATCAGACCAGAATCTAAGTGTAAGGAAGGCAGAACTGGAAAGATGAATCTGTAGTTTGGACAGGTGTTTTTTTCTTTTTCTCTTTCTTCTTGTTTAAGACCTTAATAGCAAGAGTAAGAGTCTGAGAATGAGATCAGGACATTTTGGTGCACAGTTCTGTGGAACTTGGACCACTAATTCCCTCAACTGTTTATATGTTTTTAAAAATTCCTTTTCCTACTTTTTGACAGGGGACAGATATCTCCTCATTCCTTAAGATCCCTTAAATAATTCAACTAGAAGATGGAGTGCAAATATAATGCTTGAACATCACCCCTACCATTTTTTTTTGTAATTTTAATCACCCAAATTACATTTTAACACAATGCTGTGGAAATAATATGTGTTTCAGGATTAAAATGATTACACATCAAATACATTGTAAAGCTTGGCTGTTATGTATCAGAAGGACAGGAAGCCATGTTCAGGAGTGATTTATAAAGTGTAGATAGGGCAGAAGATTAACCTCTATCTGAAGTAATTTTCTTAACTAATAACATTCACCCATATCTCAAGGATTCAATGTTCTGGTGAAGACATCTGGAGGTGGTGTTAACATTTTGATGGAATGGCTATTTCAAGGTAAAATATGATTATGTCTATGAGTAAACAAAGCAAAGATGTTAGAAATTTTGTAGCACTGAATAAAAGTAAGAAAACTTAGAAGAGTAAAAAATTACAGGAGATGTATTATATCACCAGAGCATACTCCCTAAGAGGGCCCAGGCAACACTATCTCCTTTAAAGCGTAAAGTAAAAAATAAATGAGATATGCCACAGCATCTTGAGAAGCTCAGTAATAGCTATCTTCTGTAAGCTGGGAGATGCTATCATGCTACTGAGCTCTCCAACATATATGAGGTAAATAAAATTAGGAAAAGGCAGAAACTAAATGGTAGCATTTAACTCAGAGGGAAGGTGACCTAATTACTGTAAAAAAAAGTAGCAAGATTGGTGTAAAAATCAGGCTAACTTATCTGACATGTTTCTGAAGTGATAAAAGAATCATGGTAATCCTAATGGATAGATAGAATGTTGTTCAATTTTTATAATTAATATTGACATCTTATGTTTAAATCTTTAATCTATCTTGCCTAATTTTTGTATATAGTAAAAGTTAGGGGCCCAGTTTCATTCTTCTGCATAAGATTAGCCAATTTTCCCAGCACAATTTATTGAATTGGCTGTCCTTTTCCCATTGTTTATTTTTGTTGACTTTGTTGAAGATCAACTGGTTGTAGTTAAATGGCTTCATTTCACGGGTCTCTATTCTGTTGCATTGGTTTCTGTGCCTATTTCTGTACTACCATGCTGTTTTGATTACTGCAGCATTATAGTACAGTTTGAAGTTGGGTAATGTGAAGCTTCTGGCTTTGTTGTTTTTGTTTAGGATCACCTCAGCTATTCAAGCTTTTTGTTGGTTTGTTTTTGTTCCACATGTATTTTAGAAAACTTTTTTCTAATTCTGTGAAAAATGACATCGATACTTTAATAAGAATGGTGTTGAATCTGTAGATTACTTTGAGCAGTATGGCCCTTTTAATTTAATTGATTATTCTATAATCATGGAATGGTTTTCAACATCCTTGTGTTGTCTAGCTATCTTTTCTTTCAGCAGTGTTTAGTAGTTCTCCTCATGGAGATCTTACACCTCTTTGGTTAGCTGTATTTCTAGGTATTTTAATTTTTTGTGGCTATTTTGAATGGGATTGCATTTTTTATTTTGCTCTCAGCTTGAATGTTACTGGTGTACAGAAATGCTACCAATTTTTGTACATTGATTTTGTACCCTGAGAATCCTGAAGTCATTTAGCAAGTCTAGGAGTCTTCTGGTGGAATCTTTAGGGTTTTCTACATTTTCCAGGTATAGATTCATGTTGTCAGTGAAGATAGATAATTTGACTTCCTCCTTTCCTATTTGGATACCTTTTAAGTCTTTCTCTTTCCTGATTGCTCTGGGTAGGACTGCCAGTACTATGTTGAATAGTGAGAGTGGCCATCCCCTGAAGCAAATGCAACACAGTCAGATATAGACAAATGGTGAAGAGGGAGGCCCAGGCTTCTCAGATCAACTTCCCCTTTGACTATCATGCTGCATTTCAACAGAAGAAAAGGTTGACTGACTGGCACCTCCAGTTTTACCTTCCTATAGGTGACAGGCTAGGCCTTGGGGAAACTCTCCAGAAGGCACTATCTATTTTTACTTAAAACAAGATCAAACCAGAAACCTTTTCACATGTGAATCCTAAAACTGTAAACTGGAACCCTTTCATATGTGATTCCTGAAACTGTCAACAGAAACCCTTTCACATGTGAGTCCTAAAACTGTAAACCGGAACCCTTTCATATGTGATTCCTGAAACTGTAAACCAAAACCTTTTCACATGTGAGTCCTAAAACTATGAACCGAAGATTCTTCCATGTGTAACATCTAAAGTTTAAGCCTATATAAAGGCTGAACCTTCTTTCGTTAGAGGAGGTTGGCTGTTAGGCAGCTATGCCACCTTGCTCCCGGCTGAATAAATCTTCCTCCTATATTCAGTGTCCAAGAGAGCCATTTCCCACAGCCGCTCCTGCTACAATGGGACTTAATCAGACTAAAGATCTTCTGCACAGCAAATTAAACTCTCAAAAGAGTAAATAGACAGTTTGCAGAATGGGGGAAAATGTTTCCAAACTATGCATCTAGCAAAGAACTAATCTAGAATCTATAAACAATTCAACAGGAGAAAACAACCACATTAAAAAGTGAGCAAAGGACAAGAACAGATACTTCTTAAAAGAAGACATACAAGTGACCAACAAATATAAAAAAATGTTCAACATCACTAATCATCAGAAAAATATAAATAAAAATCACTGTAAGATACCATATCACACCAGTCAGAATGGTTTTTATTAAAACGTCAAAAACAGCAGATGTTGGCAAGGATGCAGAGAAAAGGGAAGGCTTATACAGTGTTAGTGAGAATGCAGATTAATTCAGCCACTCTGGAAAGCAGTTTGGAGATATCTCAAAGAACTAAAATTAGAACTATCATCTGACCCAGCAATCCCACTAGTCGGTATCTACTCAAAGGAAAATAAATTGTTCTACAAAAAAGACACATGTACATGTATGTTCCTTGGAGCACCATGCACAATTATAAAGATGTGGACTCAACCTGGGTGTCCATTAATGGTGAATGGATAAAGAAAGCGTGGTACATATACATCATGAAATACTATGCAACCATAAAAAGTAATAAAATCATGTTATTTGCAGCCACATGATGCAGCTGAATGCTGTTATCCTAAGCAAATCAATACAGAAACAGAAAAACAAATATTGCATTTTCTCACTTATATGTGGGAGCTATATCTTGGGAACACACAAACATAATGATGGAGAAAACAGACACGGGGATTAAAATGGAGGGAGAGAGGGAGGGGAGCAAGGGCTGTAAAACTTCAAATTAGGTACTATGTTCGCTAGCTGGGTGACAGATCAACAGAAGTCCAAACTTCAACATCACACAATATACTCTTGTAACAAATCTGCACATATACCTCCTGAATTTAAAATTAAAATGGAAATTAAAAAAAAATAATATGGAGAGTTGGCAAGTAAAAGTATGACATCTACCTTGAAATGAGAAATCACAGTTGTTTCCTTGGATTTTAAATATGATTAATTTCACAAGCCTAGAGCCAGATGATCGAAGAATGACTCAGAAATAATGTTGTATGTGTGATAAATATTTCTTCAATCCTTTCCCCAAAGAAACTTGGACATTGGAAACAATGAGAAATTCTGAAACTTTCTGAGAATTATTGGATAAGGGGTCTGAGTTTAGCAAAATACCAAGGTGCACAAAAACTCAATCAAAGTCTTCTCATTGAAGTAGGAATTCATAGAGGCAAAGTGGTAGTAAATGTATTTTGGGTCTCAGTCCACCTCAGAGTGAATACCATGGGTATGTGGAACAACTGTATGGTGACTTTCACAGTTTCCAAATGTATAATTGGGATAAAGATGTTAGCAGTTAGCAGAAGTCTTGAGTAGGTTTTCTGATCTATTCTAATAAGAAAAATTAAGTGAGAAGTTTCAAGTGAAAGTCATTCTAACAAGTCAAGATTATAAACCAGAAGTCATACCACATTCTGCCTTCATCAAAGACTTCAAGAATTTATGGAAAGTGGTCATGATGTTTTCATTTCTACCTGTTTCTCCCCTGTAAAAATAGATAAATTACATTGGACTACTGAAAATTTAATTAGATATTCACTTCCATGCTCAAGTTAGTATTTTGACTACAATAGATCAACACAATTTCTGGTACTTGTTTTTTGTTTAATTGTTTTTTGGTTTTTGTTTTTTTGGGATGCTCCTCTCACCCAGACTGGAGCTCAATGGCGCGATCTTTGCTCACAGCAAACTCTGCCTCCTTGGTTCAAGCAATTCTCCTGTCTTAGCCTCCTGAGTAGCTGGGATTACAGGTACTTGCCACCACACTCAGCTTATCAGTTTTTGTATTTTTAGTAGAAACAGGGTTTTACCATGTCGGTCAGGCTGGTCTCAAACTCCTGACCTCAGGTGGTCTGCTTGCCTTGGCCTCCCAAAGTGCTGGGATTATAGGCATGAGCCACTGCACTGGCTGGCTGGTGCTTGTTTTCACTGATCTCTATCACCAAAGGGAATCAAAAGCTATTCACATTTGCTTAAAAAATATAGCAGCGTATGTCTATTCTCTTGCCTCGGGGTTTTCTGAACAGTACAATCCACAGGACATTGATCATCTTGCTATTCCACAGATCATAATGCTTGTTCAACATGTTGCTAATTGGATCTGATGGAAAAAAGATGCAATGTACCTGCAAGTCTTAGGAAAACATATGTACAAGAGCATGGGATCTCTTGCCTGGCACATTTATGAAGTTTATAGAAATCCAGTGGTATGCAACATCCACTAGAATTTTCTAGGATTAAAAAGAATATTGTTGCCTCTCATGAAAAAGGTGTAGTGCTTAGTGGACATCTTTGGATTTTGGAGACAACATACAACATATATGCTATTACTCTTTAACATGTTATTAGTGACTCTAAAAACTGTCAGTTTTAAATGGGTCCAGAGAAAGAGAGGACACTGCAGGAGCGCCATGGTACAGTGACAGGAAATATGGCACAGGTAGAGATCATTTTAGTGAATAAAAATAGAAGAGTTGCAGTATAGACCTTGAGGATTCCGTAGAAATCTATGATTTCTGTGGTAGTATAATTAGAAAAATAAGTTCCTGACATGCTACTCAGTACTATAAAGACTAAATACCAAGCCACCACGGCATACTAAGTTATTGTTTGACAAGATTTGGTGTATGGAGACACATACATAAACACATACACACACATATTCAATCATATCTTGTATTTTATTTCTTCCAAATAAAGGCTAATTAAAAGGAAAAAACTTATTGTAGCAGCCTACTATTGTAAAGCAGCAAGTACAACTGAAATGCTAACATAAAATAAGAATCCCTTCCTCAGGCTAAATGGTTCAATAATAATAGCATATATGATGTATATTGTCTCCAAAATCCAAAGATGTCCACTAAGTACTATACTTTTTCACAAGGTGCAACAATATTCTTTTTTATCCTAGAAAATCCTAGGGGATGTTCCATACCATTGGATTTCTATAAACTTCACAAATGTGGCAGGCAAGAGGTCCCATGCTCTTTTACATATGTCCTCAGGCCACAGTGGACATTTATTTAAGTTTCTGAATCATGAGATTTGCTATATTTAGTTCCACTCTTTCACCAGATCAGGCAGGTATAAAAACAATCTATTTTGCAAGTGAAATGGTGCATTTTAAGAGTCCATCCAAAAATATTCAGAAGCAACAAGGTAATTAAATGATGAGGTGGCCTAGGTTCTCACTGAAGCCCTTTTTCAGATCAGATTTAGGGATTCATGGGACCTTGTCTGTGACCCACCGACAGAGAACTCAGTCTGGTTCCCAAGTGAGAAGGCATAATATATTGATGTGTATCACAGACTCTCTCTTGGGTAGCTCTAAAATACTATGGGAATTTTCCCATTTGGTCGAGCTTTGGGCATCATATTTTGTCATTAACTTTGTATGCAGAAAAAAGTGGCCGAAAATGTGAATTGATATGTGCAGACTACTGGGCAGAGGGTAACATTTTTCAGACTAGTCAGAGATCTGGTAGGAGTTGGATTAGAAGATTAGAGAAAAGAAATTCTGGGAATGAACACAAGCACATACCTATTGAGCCAGGGACAAATTGCTTATATCTTTGTGTATTAAGTTAATGCCTACAAAAATGAATCATCTACTACAAAGAAGACCCTTAACAACCAGGTCAAGAGGATGACCTAGCAGTGGCAATTAGTTTCTTTCTTTTGTCATCACAGTGTTGGTGTGAGTGGCTATGACAGCAGGATTATGCAATAAAATGCATTCAAAATCTCTCAAAGTCTTTACACAATATGTGCCTCTAATATTGGAAATGATATGAAGATGAAACACACAGGATATCAAATTGTAAAAAGTAGTGCTGAAAGTTGAAAATAGAAAGAAAAACCAATCCTCCCCTCAGAAAAACTAAATGGAAAATTTGATATATGAGAAAGTATATTACAGGGATAGATTTGAAGCAAGTGTGCAGAATACATAAAAGATGGCCAATTTTCACAATCATTAACTGTATTTTATGTTTGTTTTTTGAATCACTTGAAGCCGGGAGGGAGAGTTTGCAGTGAGCCAAGATTGCACCATAGGGCTCCATCCTGGGCAACAAGACTCCATCTCAAATTGCTTATATCTTTGTATACTAAGTTAATGCCTACAAAAATGAGTCATCTACTACAAAGAAGACCCTTAACAACCAGGTCCAGAGGATGACCTGTCCTAGGAGTGGCAATTAGTTTCTTCCTTTTGTCATCACAGTGTTGGTGTGAGTGGCCATGACAGCAGGGTTATGCAGATCAGTCTCAGCAAGGCTGATCTATGGCCACACTGAATGTGCATACTGCATTTCTAGAGGCCATTGCTGAGCTCTCATGACATCAATCCTTAAGAACTGCCTGCCATTGAATGGCAGGTTAATTATATCAGATGGCTTTTACTCTAGACAATACAGATAATAATCCTAAAAAACACAATCCAGAACTCAATAATCCTGGATGTTGAAACACCAAAAGATGAAAATCCCTGAAATTTAAAACCCCTAATACCAAAAATCCTGAAAATCACAATCCTGAGAAAATAAAAGCTGAATGTCAAAATCATGAAAGACAAATTCTGAGGAAGGGATTAGCATGTCTTTGGTTGTACACAGGACAATTGCACTATATTAGACAGGACTATTACCTTATTATTGTCTTTATTTGCCTTTGGCAAAAAATTTAGATGAGTGGATTGGCCACAAGATACAAGAATGATGAAAACTTCAGTTCAAAAATGCTTCATTTGCCTGCATTGGCATTCCTTCTAGTTGATGAAATTCCAGAAGTATTTAATGAAGGAAAGCTGCATTTGCTTGAGGAAGCCAACAAAATTACTTGCTGGTTCAAAAATAATTGCATGTACAGTAAGATAAGAAAACACAATGTTGTTGTTCGATCACCAGTATTGTTGCTGCCAAATCTGTGGTCGGCATATGAGTGCATGCAGGATGGATTTCAACATACTTAAAACAACATAGAAACATGAGACAGAAAATAGAAAAACTTAATAAGGAAAGTGCATGTTAGTATAAATTAAATCATAAAGAATTTCAAGAAAACAAGTGTCACATAGAAAATGAATGTGAACATATTCTTTGAGGAGAACCATGCCCTAGGACAAAACAGTGCTATTCATCAAGATGCAAGACTTCAAAATATAGTCAACAGCTGGGCACGGTGGCTTACACCTGTAATCCCAGCATTTTTGGAGGGCAAGGCAGGCAGATCACCTGAGGTCAGGAGTTTAAGACCAGCCTGGCCAATGTGGTGAAACCCTGTCTCTACTAAAAATACAAAAATTAGCCAGGTGTAGGGGCGGGCACCTGTAATCCCAGCTAGTTGGGAGACTGAGTCAGAAGAATCGCTTAAACCTGGGAGGGAGCGTTTACAGTGAGCCAAGATTGCATCATAGTGCTCCATCCTGGGCAACAAGACTCCATCTCAAAAAAAAAAAACGAAGACAAAAAACAAAAAGTAAAATACAGTTAATGATTGTGAAAATTGGCCATCTTTTATGTACTCTGCACACTTGCTTCCAATCTACCCCTGTAATATACTTTATCATGTATCAAATTCTCTATTTAGTTTTTCTGAGGGGAGGATTGGTTTTTCTTTCTATTTTCAACTTTCAGGACTACTTTTTACAATTTGATATCCTATGTGTTTCATCTTCATATCATTTCCAATATTAGAGGCATACATTGTGTAAAGAGTTTGAGAGATTTCTAATGCATTTTATGCATTTTTTCCAAAGTTGACTTCAGGAAAGTGCATTATCACAACATTGACTTTGTGTGTAAACAATGTGTACAAATGCAAAAATGTTGAAACTTCCTGACTAAATGAAGAGATGTCCTTCCTGTATATCTGCATTTATGAAAGATAACATTACATATGCAATGGTGACTCATCATAGTTTTTGATTGATTGCCTCAAAAATTTTGATTATGCATCACAATATTACAGGTGACAACCATCATAAAGCTCTGTTCATATAATATTAACCATGGCGATATGTATTTATACATTTTACTTTTTGACCTTTTTAAAATGAATATTCTACATCTGCTTATAATTATTATACTTAAGCAACCATCATATAACTGAGTGTTTATGCTTGCAAAAATATTAAAAAAAAATAGCTCAGAGATGTCTGAGCTATTTGAGGTATGCAAAATGTATCAGACCCATAGAAACACAAGTATAGGACTTCAGTTACATTCCTGCACCCATGCCTTAGGGCAGCTGTTTGAAGGCATTCTTGTTCCTGATTAGCATCCTGGCCTGTTGTCTTTATGTTCCAGGAATTGGTGATACAAAATACAATTGATAGCCAATAAGTAGCTTATTCTATTTAAATGCAAATTCTTGGTGAACAACTTAGAACTGCCTCTTCTTTTTCCTAAAAAACTTATAATGTATATTCAGGGCAATTTTAATCTATACTCCCAAGTGGCCATCCTCAACTTTTGTGCTTGAATAAACTTTCTTTAAACTACCTTCTAAACTTTTTGATTATTTTAGGTTGACATTTTGGTAACCACGTAGGTATTTTAAAGCAAGCCTCTAGATAGCTCCCATTTTTGTGCACGATGAGGGCCTCAGTACCAGCATGAAGAAACTTTTGTTCACTCAACCTTGATGAGCTGGCAGGGGTATCTGTTGAGTCTCCTCTTGGATTTCAAACCTCCCTGATTTTTTGATTTGAGATCCATACTCTATTCAAGTGACTTGATTCCATGCTCAAGAAGGCTGGAATTAAAGTTCTAGGTTAACTTTTAAGGTAGGAGTTTTGTTTTTTCTCTAGAGAATCTGCTTACTACAGAACTGTGATTTTCACTTTTCTTTGAGGTTAAGGATAGTTAAGTCTTAGCCTCACTTGTCGGAGTTCACAACCTTTTCTCTTGCTCAATATTATGTCAAAGAGAAAAGAGTTTTTCTTTGATAAGAGAAAGTAAAACTTTTGTACCTTAAGAAACAAAATATGTATTTAGCTTATATTTATAGCTAAATTATATATTGGCTTAAGCTATACATATATTTAGCTTACATATATAGCTGAATTATATATAATAAGAATATATATATATATATATATTTATTTTTGCATCTGAAATCCTTTATTGGAACATCACTGTTGCTTGCCAAATAAAAGACACAGACAGCAGATAAACAGTGAAAACAGGGCCCAGTGACCAGAGCTGGCCCCTTGGCTGGGGGCCCTCCCCTACTATCTGATGGACCAGCCTGGCGACCTCTATTTATATACATATATATATATACACACACACACACACACACACACACATATGTATATATATACACATATGTATATGCATATATATGTGTATATGTACACGCACATATATATGTGTATATGTACACATATGTGTGTATATATACACACATATATATATATATATACACATATGTATATATCAGCCATTACTAAGTTCTTGTTAATTCCCAAAGTAGGAACTAATTTATTAATTATATATATTAATTGTATATATATCAGCTATTACTGTTATTTTTGTAATACCTACATATGTGTGTGTATATATATATATATATATACATATATACAATCTTGCTATTTCTGTAATAGATACATATATGTATATATGTACAATACATATATATGTATATATATAAAATACATATACACATATATACAATCAGTACTTCTGAATCATTGCCCCCCTACCCACCAAAGTATCCCTAAAAACTCTGATCCTCGAATTGACTGGTTTGAGTAATAATAAAACTCCAGTCTTCACGGCCAGCTCTGTGTGAATTACTCTTTCTCCATTGCAGTTACCCTGTCTTAAAAAAAAACAGCTCTGTCTAGGAAGTGGGCAAGGTGAATCCACCGAGTGGTTGTAGCTGCAGTTTTGGAGTTGTCTGACAGAGGTTGCAATGAATGGTTGTTACTTAAAGGAGCTAGTCATTTCTTTGCGCATTTAGAATAAAGGTAGGTTTGAATACTTGAAGGCTATGAGAGTGTTTACCACCAAAGCATAAGATTCCCCTTGGCAACAGGTCAATTACAGAGTAGGCGGATTGCGTGGGCTGCCCACTAGCCTTGGAGAAATATCTTTATAGTAAGGTATACTGTGAAAGCTTGTGTGGCCCAGTCTTATAAAGTTTCTCTATTTGCGGGGGTGGGGCTGGGATTCACTGTAAAAGTGAGATACTTTATTTTTAAAGATCTAGTTGTACTGTCTTTCAGTTATGCCTGCTTTTCTTATATTTAAACACTAGGCTCTGGAAACTACAAAAATGTTGCCTTATTTATTAAATGGTTCTATCCTGACGTCAATAATCTAATCAATGAGTAAGCTAAGTGGAAAAGACTGTCTATTAAGCTAGATTGGTCTCCAATAATGCAACTTTCTGGCATTTACCAGGCTATTTTGTAAAAGAAACTTAAATCTATAAAGCAAATCTCCATTTTTAAGGGTATCTTTCTGCACCCAAGCAACTAGAAACTTTTACAACAGTGGAGACTTTAGCTTCAAGTTTATACAACAAAGCTTACCTTCTCTTCCTGAAAATCATGGAGTTTTTGGTTTTTTTTAGAGATAGGATGTCACTGTCCCTTAGGTTGGAGTGTATTATTGTAGTCATAAGTCACCACAGCCTTTTCTTGGGCACGGGGCATTCTCCCACCTAAGCCTCCCAAGTAGCTAAAACACAGGCGCGTGCCACCACAGCTAGCTAATTGAAAAACAATTTTTTTTAACAGACAGGGTCTTATGTTTTTAATTTGATCCCAAACTCCTGACCTCAAGAAATCTTCCAGCGTAGCTCAGGTTATAAGAGTGAGCCACCATGCCCAGCTGGCAACCCTGTGTTGACTGAGCTTTACTTACCCCTTTAGTTTTTCCTCCTCTCAGCAGATAATAATAAAATTTAGATCTAAATTCTATGCTTTGAGATGTAAATGTTATCCTAAGAGTCATCCCTTTAGAAGTGCAAATTTAGGGTTGCCTAGCTAACAATTTTCTTAAAATTATGTTTATTTTTTGTAGAGACTAGGTCTCGCTGTATTTCACAGGCTGGTCTCAGACTCCAGGGTGCAAGTGATTCTCCCCTTTTAGCCTTCTACATTGTTTGGATTATAGCAACAAACCACCGCACCTGGCTGGCTAACACAGTTGTTTAGGATTTGGTAAAGAGAGAAAAAGTGACTATTTGAATACTGGCAAATGAAGAAGCTTATAAATCTACAAATTCTCCTTCTTTCTGTGTATCTGTATGTCTATATGTTTATATATGTCATGTATATGTGATATTTCATTGCCAAAATATATCAAAAAGTTTTCATTAATTGGCTTACATTAAAAGTAAGCACGTAAATACTTTATCAGAAGAGTAGAATGTAATTCAAATGACTTTGAGCTCCTGGATTTAGATAAATCTTTGGTAAATAAAACTAGTGAATATTGTCAGTTTAATGAAAACAGTTTTGTCCTCAGAGTAGCAAAATACTTATGTATTTAACTTTAGTGTTTTTCTTTATCTGGCTCCTTTCTGACATCTACATGATCCAAAAATAGCAGGGAAATAATTTCATATAATGGCTAGCTTTATTCAATGTCTCATAAAATTGTAATGAATAGTTCATATGGTTGTTAAAAATAAGTAAATCAGGTGCAAATACATATAAACAAACTCTTTATAGTATCAAAAATCTTTTTGGTAATTTGAAACCTTAAAGTGAAATTACATAATAAATATTGAATGTCGAGGTCACTTTTAAATAAGTAAAAATATTAAAACAAGCTATAATAACTATAATATATAACATTATGTCATAAAACATTAATTAGAGCTCTTTTATATATTTTCAGTAGTGAACACTATACACAACACATAAATACGTAGACATTAGGCATGCTGATACAAGTACGTCTTATAGATTCATAAAAACCTTTTTTTTTCCATGTACTACTTTCAACTTCTGGATAACCTGTTTCAAAAGGTAACCTGTATCAATACTTGATAACCCTAGGCAGTTGTCAGTTAAATAGCCTTAATTTTACATATTAAAGAATCAACTCAGGTCAAAATCAAATAGCAAAATTTACATCATAAGGTATGAAGAGAAAAAGTCTGGTGTGCTAGAGGGAAATTAAAAAGGATTTAATCGCCAAATTAAACATAAAATTATAGAAATTATAAAGCCCTTTAAAACATACACACATGCTTGCACACACACACACACACATGCACAAAGATCCTATAGCTTTTACTTCAGAACTTTGGCCATGAGATAAATACAAATTCATTGGCTTGCAAACAAACAAACACAAAAATCCTCTTAGATCCAAACAGTGGCTTTTATGTTAATAGAAAAATAATAGCAGATTTAAAGCAGACAGAAAAGAAAATAGAGAAAAAGAGAACTTCAGAACTCTACAGTTTGCAGGTGGACCTTAGGTCTCTTTTTAAATATGTAAATGTGCACAAAGATCATATTCAATATTACATAAACTCCGGCAAGTAGAGGTGATGTAAGACCTACAGAGTGCTCGCAAGGGGATCATACTCCTTGTTTTTTTCTCACTCTTAGACTATTTGTTTCCCACTATTTTTTCTTATAAGTGGGAACTGAACTGTGGCCCAGGGTTTTCATGTAGTGGATCAATGTGTGCTGCTTGTGAACAGGACTCCATAGTTTGTCACCACTGAGTCATTTTCACCCTCTTTGACCTCTGAGAGGTCTAAAAATGCTGGGTGATCGGCCCTTATATGCATTTCCTGGATGAGCCTTATTTAAAAAAAAATAATTTTTGTTGGGGACTTCCCTGCAGGGCTATTTTACATCACAGGGGAATCAACCCCACAAGACACTTTCATGAGGCCCCTGATGACTCAAAAGTGCATTTTGGCTGGGAGGAGAAAATGGCCTTTTTCTTTAAAGCTGAGGAAACTCAGACTCTCATTAGCTTATAAGAACAACAGTTCATTTCCTCATGCAAATGCACACAGACAAGGCAAATTGGGATTAATTTTGGGAGAAAAAGCAATAGAAAAGACAACTTAGAATGCACCTTCAAACTAGAATTAGAATCCTTAAACAATAATTTTCTAGGAGAGGAAAAAAAATCAGCCAGACCACTTCCTATAAACTATGCTCAGTGATTCCTACTTTGTGGTTCTCATCTGCCATTACACATGCCAAGGTCAAATCCTCTCAGTACAAGATAAACTCTGGTACTTCCAAAGCCAAAGAGGTTGGGTCATGAAATACAGGAAAACAGAGCTTTAGACCTAAGAAGAATCTGCCCATGACTTTTGAAATTCCACAAAGAAAACAGAACACTGCAAAACAGGTGAGGGTGCCTTTGCTCAGAATTCTTTAAAGGGGTTCAAGTTATTAGAAGCCTTCTCTAGATTTTTTGGTATTGCAGATGGCATAGGAGGAAGAAGGGGTTGGGTGGAAAAAAAATAAACAAGAGAACTTTTTTTTTTCTTGTTTTTTTTTTTTTTGTTTTTTTTTTTAAGACAGGAAGCAAACATAGAAAGCAACTGCATGATTTTGGGTTTTGTTTGTTTGTGTTTTCTTCTGTTGCAGCTACAAGGAGTTTTGGCCAAATTAGAGAGGTTTTGTTACCCATAGTTTGGCATTCTCAGTTGGAATTGACCACGTCAGGTAGAATTGGTCAAGTCTGACGGGAGAAAGACTGGAACAAACAACAACACAAAACCCAACATCATGATCACTGAGTGCTCTATTGGTAAGGAGAATCTAAAACAAGCTGGTTGTTAAACTTCAGCCAAGAGAAAACTCCAATTTAGCAACTTACCTGGGGATGCGTCTCAGGCTGAAGACTTCTTTCTATCACCCTAGAAGCAGAAACAAACAAACAAACAAACAAATAAACTAGAATTTGTCTTCCTTGATGGGAGCGAACTCAAACTCCATAAAGGAGTTACCTTCCTCCCATCATCATAGAAACAGAAAATCTTCTTTGTTAGAAGCAAGTAACAGCTCCAAAAAAAGAAAAACAAAAAAGTGTTGTATAACAAAATAAACCTTAGATCTTGACCAAATTTTGGGAGATCAGGGATTCTCTGGAGAGGGTACTACCAGACCTCAGCAAATTGTCCTATTGGTTTGAGCTGTAAAGTTAGCTCATGCTAGTACCAAGAACCGATAGAAGATTTGTCAAAGGTCAGGGGCATCTCCACTCAGAATCCCTTTGTGGTTACTAAAATGTGAACTCTGAAAATCTGGGTGTCTCAGTTAATTTAGAAAGTTTATTTGGCCAACGTTTAGGACATGTACCTGTGACACAGCCTCAAGAAGTTCTGATGACATGTGCCCAAGGTGGCCAGGGCACAGCTTGTTTTTTTATGTTTTAGAAAGACATGAGACATCAATCAATGTATGTCAGATGTACATTGGTTCTGTCTGGAAAAATGGGACAACTCAAGCAGGGCAGGAGCTTACAGGTCACAGGTAGATGAGAGACAATCAATTGCAATTTTTTGAGTTTTTGATGAGCCTTTTTAAAGGAAGCAATCAGATATGCATTTATGTCAGTGAGCAGAAGGATGACTTCGAACAGAATGGGAGCCAGGTTTGCCCTAAGCAGTTCCCACCTTTTCCCTTTAGTTAATGATTTTGGGAATTTCCAGGATTTCCTCTAGATTTCCAAGATTTATTTTTCTTTCACAGTGTAGTCAAAATAATAAGGGGAAAAGTAAAGTATATGTTTGTTTTCATGTAAAATGTCAACGTAGAAAGAAAGTATAAGGCAACTAAAGAATGAAGCAAGTTGATTCAATTTTGTAGAAAATTAATCTAGTAAAAGTAATTTTTTTTGACCAGGTGGGCAAAAATTAGAAGAGAATTATCTATGTTTTTCTGAAACTTAAGCATTAACTTTAAAATCACACTGATGCAAGGCAAGAGTTTGGTCACCTGTGCTGAAACAATGGGAGTTTCTTGGTGCATTAATTTGCTCTTTAATAGAAAATTGTAAGATATTATAAAAAGTTTATGGAAATCTTATCTTGTGTGGTCAAAGCTGAGATTAGATGGATTTGTTATAAGATTCTGTTAAAATTAGCTTTAGTATTGATAATATAATAATATGACAGTGAAACTTGTCTCTTTTGAACAAGATTTTCATGTGTTATTAATAAGAGATAGTAAAATAATTTTGTTTGCCTTTTAAGTAAACTGGAAAAAGAGAGAAGTCAGAGAAAGAGAGAGAGACAAATTTTGTGTGTCTTATGCTGTCTTTATTGAGTCTTTTGATTGCTTGGGAAACTGAGTCTCCTTTTATCAAAGAGAAAAGGCAAGGTTTTTAAAAATCCTTGAATTATCACTTTGGCTAAATGAATCTGATATGTGTTGGTATATGTTTTCAGTCATAATTATGGTTATTACTTCATTATCCATCTATCAATTGTGTCTTCTTCATTTTTTTTCTTTTTTTTTTTTAATGAGACAGAGTCACTCAGGCTAGATTACAGTGGCATGATCTCAGTTTACTGCAACCTTTGCTTCCCAGGTTCAAACAAATCTTGTGCCTCAGCCTCCCAAGTAGCTGGGGCTACAGGGATGCACCAGCACACCCAGCTAATGTTTTTCTATTTTTAATAGAGATGGGATTTCACCATGTTGGCCAGGCTGGCCTCAAACTCCTGGCCTCAAGCAATCTGCCCACCTCAGCTTCCAAAAGTGCTAGGATTTCAGGCATGAGCCACCATGCCTGGCAGGTACTCTTGAATACAGGTCTCTGATGCTTTAGAGATCATACCATAGGTCTAAGACTTCCAGAACTCTAATGTAAAACTGATGCGTTCATGAAGATTGCCAACCCAACATCATACAGTACAAGGATTTATTACCTGAGACTGAGCTGATAAAGGACTAAAGTGATTTCACAGTTTTTTTTTTGTTTGAAACATTGTTGATTCTTATTTTTCCAGGGTTAAAAAAAAGTGTTTCTTTTTGAGTTACTTTGCTTATAGTAATTGAATAGAGTATACTTTTGTGAGCACAATTGAAACATTTACCTTTCTTTCTACCTGAGGTATCCAGAATTTGGAAATTATTCGTTAGTATTCTTAATTTATGGCAATATAGTTATTTGCAAAAGTTCATTAAAAATCTGTTTCCATTTTTAATGAAATAAAATTAGATACATTGATTATTTTACCAATACTTTGACTGAAGTGACATATTTTCAGATATAACCAGACTGCTTTAAGGAGCTGAGGTTGACTTTTAGAGCCAATGAAATGCTCCTTGGAAAGACTGGCCTGGTGCCTTGTCTACAAAGTTCCCTTGTAACATTCCTGACCTTGTTGTGATAAAGAATGTCACTTTTTGAAAGGATCAAGTATGCCAAGACATTTTAGATCCTCAAGAAAAAAGAAATTTATCCAATTTATATAGCAATTACAGGTATATTCTGATGATGAATTCTTGGTTTTGCTCCCTAAGCCTCAAGAAGTTTTAAAAGTCTCGTCTGAGATTACTTTCAAAAAATGTCAGCAAAATAGGGCCTGGGTTTGTTGGCTTATGTCTGTAATCCCAGTTTGGGAGGCTGGGGCAGGTTTGAGACCAGCCTGGCCAACATGGTGAAACCCCTTCTATACCACACACACACACACACACACACACACACACACACACACACACAATCAGCTGGGTGTAGTGGCAAGCCTGTAGTTCCAGCTACACAAGAGGCTTAGGTGGCAGAATCACTTGAACCTAGGAGGTAGAGGTTGCAGTGAGCCAAGAGTTTGCCACTGCACTCCAGCCTGGGCAACAGAGTGAGACATTGTCTAAAAAAGAAAAAAAAAAAAAATGAGCAAAGTCAACTTAAAAAGGCCTATGTGGCCATTCACTATTTTTGTTACACTTTATGCAAATAATGAGGCAAAGTATAATAATAAATGTCATTTTACAAATAAATTTGTCCTACAACATCTTTCTTTGGAAAACTAGAGAGAAAAACTATATTTCAGAAGAAAGATACAGTGCACCTATTATTAGTTTCTAACCTGGTCCATCCTTTTTGACTTTTTACAGTTTTCCTACAATCTGGACTAAATCTTGAATTATTTCTTGGCTACAAGTGTCTAAAGCATGACCGGGATTAAAATTTTTTTTGTCATGGTTTTAGTTGACTCGCAATTTAATAGTGTTTTATTTTTTCTAGAATGCAAATTCTTTTTATTGTAATCCTTATGTGCATTATATTTCTATTATGTATCTCTTGTTGTTTTACTTCTTTAGGGAAAACTATATTCATGGTATCCTGAAGATTAGAGATGATTCAACAAGTGACAGCAGTTATAAATCGGTAACTTGACCGATATCTAATTTTTTTGCCACCCTGTGATGCCATCGCAATTTGTTTTTTGTTGCTCTTACAATTCTTCGCTGAAACATATTCTTTCCACATTACCCATGTGGGATAGGTCCATCTGGGAATGAGTCTAGTGATGTGGGACTAAGCTCCCGAACCTAAAAGGAGCCAAAATTGTTTGATTTCATCTACAATGCTTTCTTTGAAACACCTTGATGAAAAGTGGGGAAAGGGTAAAAGAAAAATCTCTCAGAGCACCCTGAGCTATTTGAGGTATGTAAAATTTATCAGGCCCAGAGAGACATGAGTATGGGAGATTAATTATATTTCTGTACCCATGCCTAAAGGCAATTGTTTAGAAGCATTTTTATTCCTGAATTGCTGCCTCACCCATTATCTTCCTGTTCCTAGAATTTGTAATACAAAGAATATTGTATAGCCAATCAATAGCTTATGTTAATAAATGTAAACTCTTGGTAAACGACTTATAAACATTCTCTTTCTTTTCCCTCAAAAACCTACTTATAAGGACTGATAATGGGAGTGTATATTCAGGGCCGTTTGAATCTATGCTCCCAGGTGGCCGTCCTCAACATTTCTGCTTGAACAAACTCTCTTTAAACTAGATTCTGACCTTTTTGATTATTTTAGGTTAATATGTATGTTAATATTGTCTATTCTACTGCATGAAGTGGCCTATAAAATTTTCTCTTGTGTTTTTATGTATTTCAAAGAAATTCCCTTTTACTGATAAGAACAGACACTATACTTGATCTTAGCCAAAAGGCTCAGAAGTGATTAAATCTCCCTGTAAAAATGTAGATACATATCTTTTAAAATAATTTTTTCTATAATTATATTTTCCAAATTTGGATATTTTGGGGATGTAATTTTCAGAATTTTAGACTTCAGAAATTATGATCGTTCAAAATTTCAACATTCAGGATTACAGCATCTTTTGTGATTATTTCTCAAATCACTCCCTAGAAGGGACAGGGATTATACATTTGACATCACTTTGTGTTTTGGTTTACCTTTCTTTGCCATAGTACCTCTTTTTTTTCTAGTATGTTTGACTCTGCTAGAGTCAACCTCCTGGTTCCTGAGGATGTGGAAGATACCTCTGCTGGGGGAATCACTGTTGGTTATATAGAAAATTAACACTACTTCTTGTTCACTTTGCTTTTTTCATTCTAGTAGACCATCAGTCAAAGAAATAAATTACTATACTATCAGGGATAATTGATTCCAATTAAAATGAAGAACTAGGATTGCTGTTAAATAATGGAGTAGGAATATGCTGCAATCCAAGATACTCTCTTCAGAGTCTCTTGAGGCTTTTGGGACTAGTGATAAAATTGAATACACATTACAGGAACCATAGACTGACAATGGTAAGGCCATGAAGAGCTGATACTGTTTGGAAATTTGGGTCTTGTAACAACACAGAGCAGCCAAACTGATGACTGATGTTGAGTGAAACAGAAGGATATTGAAAATTACATCTAATAAATATTAAATATGACCTAAAGATCAGTCACTGCATTGTTGATTGTGGTTTATTTTCTTGCCACAAGACTTTGCAGGTAATTTGTTACAGGATCACCAGTCTCATCGGCCCACTGCACAGTAATAGACCAATACACTGAATAGCAGGGGTTGCAACAGAGAAAATTTAATAATCATTAAGTAGCCAAACAAAGAGATGGGAGGAGCCCTCTAATTCATCTTTTTCAGGGGTTCTGATCTAGGGCTTTTAAGGGGACTGTGGTAGGTAAGCGGCTGAAGAGTTGGGGTCATTTATTGGTCAGGGTGAGGGGAAAGAGATCATTAGGATGTGGAAACTGCATTCTTCAGTTGAGTTAGCTCCTCAGTGGGGGCCCTCAAACTAGTTGACATTGGTAGTCTCACTGGAATGCAAGATCTAGAAGATATTTCAAATGGAAAATTTGAGGTTTCTCAACATTAAAGATGTTATCTATAGAAACAATGAATGAAAATTAGTACCTTTGGACCTTGTCTGTGTAACTTGCAGGCAGTAAGAAGCTATTAAAATGTAAACTAAAGAGTAAGTTGGTTAATGGTTAATGCTAAGCTGTAACTTTATTCTCAGTCAGTGTTTTTGTCAGAAACTTCTGACAACTGATTTTATTAAATTTATGAGGATGGTTTCAATTTTTCATAGTGACTCAGTGTTGGATGTAAGGGAAGAAACATGGAAAAGTGTAGTACAAGGGGTGATCTGTATCAGGTAACGCTTGTGCATGGCATCTTATCTGATTTTTCTCGTTTGTCTTTTACTCTAGTATGGTTGTTGTGAATCAGCTCTGGATTGCTTTAAGAGTATCTCACATGAGTCCTTTGTTGTACTTTTTATTTTTCTGTTCTTCACAGTTGTCCTACTGAGGGATAACACAGTAGTGGCTGCCAAAGTGGGGATGCTACAAGAAACTTCTTGGCGTAAACAGAAACATTTTGGTGCTGTAGCACAGTTTATTCTTGTGGGATTAAATTTCGACCAATAGAATATGGAAGCCTATGGATAAATGCCTCCCTTACCTCTTATGCCCTAACACAGGGGTGTCCAATCTTTTGGCTTCCCAGAGCCACATTGGAAGAATTGTTTTGGGTCACATATAAAATACACTAACACTAATGATAGTGGAAAAAAAAAAAAAAAAAAAAAAAAGCAAAACAAATCTCATAATATTTTAAGAAAATTTACGAATTTGTGTTGGGTCACATTCAAAGCCTTCCTGGGCCACATGTGTCCTGCATCCGTGGGCTTGACAAGCTTGCTCTATGAGATGGTTCTAGAATAAATTTTATAGGACTTTTCAAGAGAATGTATGGGATTAATTAGTTCTTTCTAGCAAATGCTGACTCAATAACATATTGTGATATAGGCTTTTTCTTGTTGTCAATGTGCTTCTGATGAGTCACATATTATCACCTCTATAAATGCTTCTTACCTAAGTCATTGTTTCTGATTCTGATTTATTGCAAAATTATATAGTCCTTTAGAATGTAACTTCTATAAGGACAGTGGCTTTTACTCTGTTTTTGTTTGTTTGCTTTTTTCTTTTCACTCCTGTATCTTCCTCCTAGAGTGATGGGCTTGACACAGCTCTTGCTTTCAATCAATATTTGTTAAACTGATGTATTAGACACTGTCAGTTCTCCTCCCAGACACTTTTAAACCCCTTAATGATTCTTTTTAACTATCTCTCAGTTTCTGCATGCTTTTCTTTCAACAATTTGCTTATGCAACTACTACCTTTGTGTACTGGAGCCCCTTTACCCATATGTACTGCAGAGCTGAAACTGTCTGGGATTTTACATTCTCTCCTGTACCTCCAACTGCAACAGTCATAGCCAATGACTGACAAGTGCAGTGAAATAAAAGCCCAACTCCCTTGGCTCAAGGCAGAACCAACTCTAACGTATAATTAATGTGCCAGAGCTTTCTGCATGATTAGGCTTAGATTGTTCTTGAAAAATCAGCCTGCATGTCTTCCTGTTCTGTCTTACTTCTCCCATACCTTTACTGGTTCCTCCTAGGAACACTTCATCAATAAATCAAAAAATCTCACCTAGAAATAATAAAAAGAAATGCAAAAAACTTAGCAGGTACTCAATAACAGGTTTTAAAATAATTACTATTTATTATTTTTAAATAAAACTACTATTATATCGTCTTTTTGAAAAAACAGTCTTCTGCTTTTGTTTTGTTTTGCTTTGTTATTGAGACCTGGACTTTGAAGACATTATTCTTCTTGACTCAGTTTCTATTTAATAACATGGGAATTAGAAGATGTACATGATGTACATATAGTACTGGGTATTTCCCACACTTTAGTGATCATAATAATCAACAGAGCTTTTTAAAAAAATGAAGAATTTGGGGGTCCCAACTTCCAAAGATGACTTATTAGGTTTATAGCTTTTACAAACCTATATTTTTAAAATTTTCCCATATGATTTTAAAGATCAACCATGTTTAAAAGCCACAGAGGTTAGCCTCTCAAATTATAGTCCTGGCTCATTCTTGAAAGCATTGTGGTTGATTTCATAAATAGGTCTTATTCTGTTGTCTTTTACTGTCTATTGCTGAGTGCTTCTGAGACCTGGAAGTGCAGACCAGTAATTGGCAATTTTCAGTCCTAACAGACGGTATATAGGCCTATTCTCCAGGTTATATGAGTTTCTCATTAGTTGAAACTAGCTATGGTTAACAGTAATGTGAAATAATAAAAAGTATATATTTGGTTTCTGTCCCTGTTTCCTGATACTCAGCTCCTCAGACCCTTGAATATTTCTTTTTGTATGCTAATGAGATGACTGATGGTTAGGGGTTTCTGGATAGCCCCAGGATAAGGACTGCTTGTCAGGGGAAGCACCATGTGATTTGAGGGTTAGAACTTGCAACCACAGCTGTGTGGGGACTTCCTGGGAGGGGAGAAAAACTTGATATTGAGTTAATCACCAATGGCTAATGAGTTATCAATCTTATCAATCATACCTATCTAATGAAGCCTCCATAAACACCCAAAAGGATGGGTTTGAAGAACTCTCAGGTTGCTGAGCACATGGAGGTACTGGGAAGGTGGTACCCTAGAGAGGACATGGGAGTTTCATTCCCTTTTTTCCACACTTTGCCTAATACATCTCTTCCATTTAGATTTTCTAGAGTTTCTGCTTTTTAATTAATATTTTAAAATTATTATCACTATTTTTTAGTAGATATGGGGTCTTGCTATGTTGGCAGGCTGGCATCCAACTCATAGTTTCAAAGAATACTCCTGCCTTGGCCTTCCAAAACACTGGGATTACAATTATGAGCTATGACTCTTAGCCAGGAATTTTATCTTTTTATAATAAAGCAGTAATAGTACATACATCTCTTTCCTGAGGTCTGTGAGGCCTTCTAGCAAATAATTGAACCAGAGGAGGGGGTTCTATGAACCTCCAATTTATAGCCAGTCAGTTTTCCAGGGGATAACGTTGACTTGGGACTAGTGTCTGAAAATAGGGAGGCAGCAGTCTTGTGGGACTGAGCCCTTATTCTGTGAGATCTGATGCTTTCACCAGGTAGATAATGTCAGAGTTTAGTTAAATTTTAGGACACCCAGTGGATATTTACAGAGAATTAAATAATTGCTTCCTGTGGGGGTGGGGGAATGAAATTCACACCTCTGTTAGCAATCAGGTTTATTCTGCCTGCAAGCAACGAGTCAATCAGCGTGACAAAAGGTTTTTGCAAAAGAGATTTTATTCACCAGACTGCCATGCAGGGAGATGGAAGAACAAATCTCAAATTCATGCCTTGAAAATGTGATTGACGGGTACTTGTATGATAGAAAGTGGGGTGGTCTAAAGTGTGGGAAAGGTGATTTGTGAGTAAAGTATGGGAAACGTGAGGTGATAGGGGTTTCTGTATAAGCATAATTGAGGACATGTTTTGTCATAAAATGTGTGCAGAAAATGGCAGCATTAGCATCATCTGAGTGTGAAGGTTTTGGTCCTCTGATATCAAAAGATCACTCTTCAGGCACCTGCACAGGCCCAACTGAAAAGTTGTTTGTCTCGACTGGCTTGAACTAGACAAGAGCTGACCTAGTTCCTGAAAAACAACTTTAAGCAACCATTACTAGAATCACCCACAGTCAGAAGTGTTACCTATAAGAAAGTTAGTTGGAGTTCTAAGATGATCACCTAGAAGAAAATGATTAAAAACCATAAAGGCAGGTTAAGTTTGGTGGGCAAAATCAGATTAGCCCTTGGTTTCACATATGGTGAAGTAAGCAGAATTTTTCCTACAGAGTAAGTTGTAATATATGTAATACAATATATAAATGCATAGGATAATGTAACAAGAACAAAAAATTTTATTTATTGCAATTGATTTTTTAAAAGTCAAAAACTATCAAACATATGTTGCCAAAATTTCTTACACATGGTTTTTTAAAAATTTTAGATAATATCTAGCAACTTTATTATCTGATCAGCCTGTGGCACAGATAATTCAAAGCAAGTTTTATATAAATAAAAGCTAATCTTGACAGAAAATGTATTTACATAATAAAATAATCCACTATAATCTTTATTTTCCTCTATAAAGATGTAGAAATTTTGATTATTATTTAATAACAACCATAATTATATATGTATATATGATTATGTATGTATAATATGTGTATCTATAATTTTTTTTTTTTTCTGAGACAGAGTCTCACTCTGTTGCCAGGCACCAGGCTGGAGTGCAGTGGCGTGATCTCGGCTCACTGCAACCTCCTCCTCCTGGGTTCAAGCAATTCTGCCTCAGCCTCCAGAGTAGCTGGGACTACAGGTGCACGCCACCATGCCCAGCTAATTTTTGTACTGTTTTAGTAGAGATGGAGTTTCGCCATATTGGCCAGGATGGTCTCGATCTCTAGACCTCATGATCTGCCTGCCTCGGCCTTCCCAAGTGCTGGGATTACAGGCGTGAGCCACTGCGCCCAGCCATGTGTATCTATAATTTTTATTATCTCTTGTTAATGATAAAAATAACCACATTAATCAAGGTAAGAAGAAACTTAAAAATAGTTACTATATTAGCTAATAACATTCTTTTAGCACTTTATGGTTTATAAAATATACTCACATATTAGTCCATTCTTGCATTATTTATTAGTCTGTTCTCACGATGCTAATAAATATATACTTGAGACCGGGTAATTTATTAAAAAAGGAGGTGTAATTGACTAACAGTTCCCCATGGTTGGGAAGGTCTCACAATCATGGCTGAAGGTTAATGAGGAGCAAAATCACACCTTACACAGAAGCAGCTAAGAGAGCCTGTTCAGGGCATCTCGCCTTTAGAAAACCATCAGATTGCATGAGACTTTTTACCATCACTAGAACAGTATAGGAAAGACCTGCCCCCATGATTCAATTACCTCCACCAGATCCCTCCATGACATGTGGAGGTTATTAAAATTCAAGGTGAGATTTGTGTGGGCACACAGTCAAATCATATCATTCCTCTCATGGCCACTCTCAAATCTCATGTCCTCACATTTTAAAACCAATCATACCTTCGCAATAGTTCCCCAAAGTCTTAACTCATTTTAGCATTAACTCAAAAGTCCACAGTCCAAAGTTTCATCTGAGACAAGGCAAGTTCCTTCAGCCTATGAGCATGTAAAATCAAAAGCAAGTTAGTTACTTCCTAGATACAATGGGGGTGTAGGCATTGGATAAACACACCCATTTCAAATGGGAGATATTGCCCAAAACAAATGGGATACAGGCCACAGACAAGTTTAAATCCAATAGGACAGTCATTATACCTTAAAATTCCAAAATAATCTTTGACTCCATGTCTCACATCTAGGTCACAATGATGCAAGAGGTGGCCTCCTATGGCCTTGGGAAGCTTTTCCCCCTGTGGCTTTGTGGGGTACAGTCTCCCTCCCATCTGCTTTCATGTGCTGGCTCTGAGTGTCTACAGCTTTTTTAGGTGCATGGTGCAAATTGTCAGTGGATCTACCATTCTGGGGTCTGAAGGACAATGGCCCTCTTCTCACAGCTCCACTAGGCAGTGCCCCAGTGGAGATTCTGTGTGGGGATGCAACCCCACATTTCCTTTCTACGCTGCCCTACCAGAGGGCCTCCATGAGGGTCCTGCCCTGCAGTTAACTTCTGCCTGGACATCTAGGCATTTCCATACATCCTCTGAAATCTAGGGAAAGGTTCTCAAACCTCAGTCCTTGAGTTCTGTGCACCCGCAGGCTCAACACCATGTGGAAGCTGCCAAGGCTTGGGGCTTACATTCTCTGGTGCCACAACCTGAGCTGTACCTCATTTACTTTTTGCCATATGTGGAGCAGCTGGGATGCAGGGACCCAGCTTCCTAGGCTGTACACAATAGTGGGGACCTGAGCCAGGCCCAAAAAAACATTTTTTCATTGTAGGCCCCTAAGCCTGTGATAGGAGGGGCTGCTGTGAATGTCTCTGACATGCCCTGGAGACATTTTCCCCATTGCCTTGGTGAAATTAACATTTTGCTCCTCATTACTTATGCAAATTTCTGCATCAGGCTTGGATTTTTTCCCAGAAAATTGGATTTTCTTTTCTATTGTATTTTGAGGCTGCAAATTTTCCAAACTTACATGGTCTGCTTTCTCTTGAACACTTTGCCACTTAGAAATTTCTTCCATCAGATACCCTAAATCATCTCTCTCATGTTCAAAGTTTCACAGGTCTCTAGGGCAGGGACAAAATGCCACCAGTCATTTCATATAGCAAGAGTAAAGTTTACTCCAGTTCCCAACAAGCTCTTCATCTTCATCTAAGACCACCTCAGCCTGGACTTTATTTTCCATATTACTATCAGCATTTTTGTCAAAGCCAGTCAACAAGTCTTTAGGATGCTCCAAACCTTCCCACACTTTTCTATCTTCTTCTGAGCCCTCCAAACTGTTCCAACTTCTGCCTGTTACCCAGTTCCAAAGTCACTTCCACATTTTTAGGTATATTTACAGCAGCATCCCACTACCAAGTACCAATTCACTGTAATGCTGCTAATAAAGACATACTTGAGACTGGGTAATTTACAAAGGAAAGAAGTTTAATTGACTTACCATTCCGCATGGCTGGGGAGGCCTTGCAATCACAGCTGAAGGTACATGCGGAGCAGAGTAATGTCTTATATGGTGGCAGGCAAGAGAGCATGTGCGGGTGAACTCCCCTTTATAAAAGTATCAGATCTTGTGAGACTTATTCACTACCATGATAACAGCATGAAAAAACTTGCTTCCATGATTTAATTACCTCCCACTGGGTTCCTCCCATGATACATGGGGATTATTACAATTCAAGATGAGATTTCGGCAGGGACATAGGCAAACCATATCACATTGCTATAAAGGACTACCTGAGACTGGGTGATTTATAAAGAAAAGAGGTTTAGCTCACAGTTTCACAGTCTATCTAGGCATGGCTACAGAGACCTCAGGTAACTTAAAATTATGGCAAAGGCAAAGAAGAAGCAGGCACAGCTTATGTGGCCAGAGAAGGAAGAAGGGAGAGAGGGAGGAGGTGTCACGCACCTTTAAACCACCAGATCTAGTGAGAACTTATATACTTAATATCATGAGAACTGTAAGGGGAAAATCTGCCACTATGATTAATTACCTCCCACCAAGTCTCTCCTTCAACCAATAAGATTATAATTAGACATGAGATTTGGGCAGAGGCATAAATCCAAACCATATCAACTCATATACTTTATATTATTCTCATAACAACTAAGAATTTATTATTACTAATTACTAATCAAAGGACATGATAAGGAAGTGTACAATAGAATATTGACTAATAGACCCTGAAATAGGCCAAGTGTCTTTTTTAAACTTATTATAGAATGATCATATTTCATACATGCTTCTAAGTTGATATAATGTTTTCCAAATGTATTCTTTTATTTGATCTTACAGTAATCCTAAGGGATATGTAAAATTAGCTACGTTCTATAAATTGAAGAAATATAAGCTCAGAGGAAACTGACTTGAATGGTGTCAGCTGGGAAAAGAATAACAGCTGTGTAAAACAGTGTCGTTTTTTAAATTTTCAAAGCTTGTATATACATTTGCTTTTTTAAACAGTTTTTTCTGATTATAGTCAATTATTCACTTATAAAATGAATATGTTTATTATATTTATATGTCCTTCCCAATATTATCAGCTAGGTAGAATAAGCTGAGCCAACAGAACAGAGATATTTATATGCGTATGACAAATTTAGCATAATATACTTTAGTTCAGTAAAACAGACAAAGTACTTATCTTCAGGATTATACTAATTTTTATTCTTATAACATTTATTCTTTTCCATGGTCTTATGAAAAATTAAAAATACATAAAAATTGAAAGAAATTTGAAGTGAAATTTGAAGTGAATAAATCGATTATATGATTAACATTTTACTGTAGTTACTTATTGCATATCTATTGCATCTCTCCAAATTGCTACAATTGATTCTATCTTCCTTGAGCAGTTATAACTGTGTTTAAAAATCTTTGTTATTCCAAAATTTAGTTCATTTTGTTGTTGCTCTTTATTCCTTGATTCTTCTTTTCTTTTAAGAATGGGCAATGTTTTCTTGTTTTTTTTTTTTTTTTTTTTTTTTTTTTTTTTTTTTTTTTTTTTTTTTTTTTTTTTTTTTTTTTTTTTTTGTGACATGCAACTTTGAATTATTTTTTGGGTGTTGTGAATTTCATGTTGTTGAGAATTTGGATTATGTTAGGTTCTGCCAAAGAATAATTTTGTAAATAACATTTATCTTTGATAAAATCAATTACAATTTCAGCTCCCCTTCTGTGGTTTCAGAATGAAATTTAGTTTGACTTGTTAGATTTAGTCGTCTGCTTGGAGTTTGCCCTGTGCACGTGTAGTTCAATGGTCAATCAGATATTTGGCTGTTATCCTAATTTGAGTTTCCATTTTCTGGCGTGCTCTTTTTATTTTTTCAAAGATTTGTATTTTCTTCATTTTCTAGTGCTGTCTTGAACACTCCTTTAAATCTACCAGGTAGCATGACTTTGTGTTTTCCCTCAGAGTTTTAGCCAACCAGCTTACATGGTGCATACTGGAAGGCCTATAATTTGGCTAAATGTGGTAAAATAAGAAAGCTCTCAAGATCTGTTCTCTTTATCTGAGTTTCAACTTCTCTCTAGTCCTGCCTGTAGTAATTTACTCTCTAGTGCCTTCAGGTAACTTGGAGGATTTTGTTTTTTTCCCTAAGTGTTTTGTCAAGAGTTTATCGTTACCTGTTGCATGATTGTTTTGTTAGGAGTTCATGGCAGTGCTGGAAGCAGACATCTCATGGTCACCTTTTAACTCATTATATTTCTGTAACTGAAATCTTTCTTTGATTTATGTGATTTGTAATACTAGATCTTAAAGTCTATTTAAAGCATGTAGCTTATCATACATAAAAATTTTTAATTGTTTGCAGTTTCACTTAAACTGGATCTCCTCTAATACACAAATTTGGCCAAAATGTATGATAACCTGAAGGTATAATCAAGAACTATTCTTATATTTTATCTGAAGTCTATGAGAAATGCCAGCTACATCATTTATAGAAGTGCAGAGGTACAAGAAAGCTTACATGTCACTTAGCTAGAGGTTAGAGGTGATATGTACAATTGGACTGAATGTTTCAGTGTTTGTTTATGGCTGCAGCAAAAATATCAGCAAAAAGGATTATTGGTTTTAACCTGGTGACTATTTTCCTATTTTATACCATTTCCTGGTGAAATAAAAGATACTAGCTTTCCAACATTGTGACATCTTCACATATGGTGGTCATTCAAAACATTACAGTTAATTAGGTCAAATAGATCATTTATTGATTTGACATCTCATTCAGATAACCTCACTTATTTCCATGATAGACATTAATACTGTGGTTCTTATTTTGATTATAGCCTGCTCTCCCACACTCAAAATACAGCTAAACTATAGAGCAAAAGGAACAGTTACACAGTCTCTATTGGCTAACCTTTATGCTAATATTTTCTAGCCAGAATAAGAAAGCTACCTTGGCATGATTCTTTAAAATTAACCAACTTACTCACTAAATCATATAGAAAAAGTATATTTTAATCATTGAAATGTAAGTTTATTTACCATATTTTATGTACTTTATTTCACAATGAAAGTTCAATATTTTAACACAATGTAGTAGAGGAGTTAATTAAAAAATGAAAAAGATCTCTCCTGGCCTCTCAGGTGAAAGCTGTTACAGAGATTCTGCCTATGAATAACAATAAGCTTTGCAAAGGAACAATTAAGAAATGTGTCTTTATGACTATTTGAAAACCAGTTCACAGACATGTTTTCTGATGATTACGAATCTTGGGCACAGGTTTATTTCAGCATATTCCAAATGGCAACAGCTATACTGCAAAAAACAATTTTTGTCCTGTCACCAGTTCACTAATCAAATGTCAGTCTCTTCTCAAGATCTCATGTCTTATCAACAAAGGCTTAAATGAATTACTGTTGCAAATGCCCATCACAGTAAGCATCTGCTTGTCTCAGTCCTGTGTCTGACTAGCTTAGACTAAAGCTTGCCACTTCTGATAGAAATCCAGGTGACATGAAGTGCCTGAAAAAAAATTACTTAAGATTACCCACATAAAACCAAAAATGTATATATTCACATTTTAATAAAAACGGTGCTTATAGTTGGTTATTCAGATCTCATGACACATGAATCTCGCCTTATATGATCATATCCTTTGGATAAAAATAGGGATTATGCATAAAATTTCTCTTTCCGTAAAATCTGGTTCTCTCCCTAACTTTGGAACTAGAAGTAAATACCTTTAAACTTGGTTCACATCTTGCATATAGGAATATTATGACAAGAAGTGAGGTTTTATATATGAATGACTTTTAACTTTTTTACACTTATATAGATTTAAAGGTTCAATTTCACTGACAATTGACCATTTTACTATATGCAATAAAACATATATCTAAATTTTAAAAAACACTTTGAATTCTTAGAATGCATTTTTAAACAATGAATTTTTGTGGTGCACTTAATACATATATAGACATAGATTTTTTTTGTCTGCATCAAGACAATTTCTAGATGAAGCAAGTGAAATAATGATTTTTAAAGATGCTTATATTTGTATCAAACACAAACTTATTATATATTTTCTGAGTTACCTAAAGTCTAAAAATATTCTTGTTGAATATACAGAAAACTTGCAGGCAAAATAAAAATAACACTAAGTATAGAAAATATGTTTTATTTCTCAAATATTATGATTAAAGTGTTACAAAATAGTACTTTGGTTTGTCCTTACTCCTTTCTTATGTAAATTAATTAACCACTTGGAAGTGGGTGCACCTTTTACTCTCAACTTCTCTGTTACCATTTGAGAATATATAGAAAACAAATTTCTATTTTAGTAAAAGAAACAGAGTCATGGAACTCAGAAGCTAGGTCATGCTGTGTTGATGTCAAGCAATGTCAGATGTCTGAATTAATATATGTTCTATTTGGAAGCAATGTGAGTATAACAGTACGTAATAATAGATCTCTCTACTTTTATATTTCATAGTTGATGTGGAATTTGCTGTAAACCATATTAATTCTGCAGAGAAGGCGTTGTGCTCTTAAATCATATAAAATTTTTATTGCCTGTCTTGCCTTATTTCTTATGCTCTCAAAACACTATCAGCTTAAAAAGAAAGAAAGAAAGAAAAAAGAAATCTTTTGCACATTTCTGCCACTGTTGAAATTAAACATGGTTTTAACTAAGGGCTATAATCTTCTCTATTCCAGAATAATGCCTTAGGTAACTATAATTGAAAGAATTGAAATATGCAAAGAAAAATCATTAAAAGGAAGCATCTTTCAGAACTGTAATTAAATAGATTGGCTGTGAAGAATAAATTAAGGGCAAAGAAAATTAAAATCAGTATAATATAGAGGAGACACAACAGAATGCAAACCATGCAATCAAAAAGAAAAATACCCTCGATCCTTTGTTATATTAATACACATGTATTTTTTTCTAGTGATTTGCCCTTGGAACATTTCAGTACCTTGGTCACATTCTACACAAAAAGAGATTGAAGTAGATTGCAAGGTTTTATAGAACCTACTTAGGCCAGTCTTCTCCTTGTGGAATGGCCTCAGAGGTGGCAACACAGGAGCTGAGTTATTCTAAGTGGATCTTCTAGAGATTGGTTTATGTTTGCTGTGACAAGCTTTATTCTGTATTCAGCAACCTTATTAAGTGAATACCCTATATTAAGGATAAACACAGAAGCAAAAAGCATCTTAAAGACATTTCTACACCAGCATACTTTTAAAAAATCTCATTCAGTGGTTTTATTTTGTGTATAAAAATATATTGTTTTAAATTTAATCTTTCCAGGCTACTATTTTATCTTTTGCAATAAATCCAACATAATCTCAGTGAAAATATTTGTTGATTTTTTTCTTCATATTGTGAACTTTAAAAGTGGTACCTGTAAAGTTTCTAATCTTGCTTATAGATGCTAGGACTATATAAGCCCTACCCACTTTTTGGGTAATGCAATAAATCCCGAAAATAGTATTAACTATGTTTATTTATTTTTTGTAGAGGCAGGATCTTACCATGTTTCCCTGGCTGTTCTCAAACTTTTGGGCTCAAGTTAAACTCCTGCTTTGGCCTCCCAAAGTGCTGGGATTACAGACATGAGCCAGTGTACTCAGCCAAGTGTTTATTATAATAAGTTCTTTTATTCAGGTAGATCAACAACCATATGACAAGTGTTTATCTTGTCTTCCAAATAAATTGTTATAAAGGACTTCTGTAATTTCTTACACTATTACAAAGCAACATTGCTGGGCCATTGAATTTTGGAATTGATTTACAACTCTGTGCTGTTTTTTCCTTTCTATGTCATAAATTTATATATAATTCCATGTAACAGAGGAATGGCATAACTGTCTCTGGCATAATTGTAAGTGATATTCTATTTGCCTTACTTACATAGAAATGTCATAGACTGGATCTGAAATCATATTATATAAAATGCATAAAAATATTAGCAATTATGGAACCAACTTCAGCTTCATTATATGGATTGATATGGATTTAAGTAATGGAAAAGCATATTTGGGGAAAGAAGCTCCTCTATTTTCAAGAGTATCAAGCCTGCAAATTGTATTTATTGGAGATATTTTTTTATGTATAAAATTCCATAACTCATTATTTCTTATTATCTAGCCAATGACATGCACGTCTATTGATCAAGGGCACTAATGACCCTAAAATGTCCTCTTAAAGGTGTTGATTCTGAACATCTGATATTACAAAGATGCTTTTATCTATTTCTCCATGCAGAATATTTATTATGTCAAGTTTTATAAGTTTTAGTTTAAAGGAAAAAGACATACCTATCTTTAAAGGAGCGTAGAACACAACACACCAAAGTTGTAGATCATGCTGTCATACTATAATAGATCAAATCTTGGCTATATACTAAATTTACACTTTTACATTATGCTAGCTCATTTGTTGTAGAAAAACAGTCAACACAAATCTGGTTATTTAACGCGTCCATCTACTGCCTCAGAATGACAGAGGCTCTTTGAGTGAAATCATTTGTGTTGGCTATAAAACGCTCAATTAACTTATGTTCAAATGATAATTAACAGCCAACACACAACTGTGCTACTTATATTAAGTATATGTTACATCAAAATGTGTAAGATATTTTGGTATTTATTGCTTATCTCTATACTAAAGTACATTAGTTTTAAAATACTGTGGAGACTACCTCGAGAGTTCTTATTGCTCTCTTAAAAATGTTCAGTGAAATATGCATATGACACACATAATAATACCTGTTCTAAAAGGAAGAACTCAGTAATACTGTGTTTCAGCAGCATTAAAAAGCCCTTTCTCATCAATTCAATTTTCTTTTGTAAAAATGTTCCCACTACTGCTGGAGTAATTGGCCTTTAAGATTTATGAGCTATTTTTGTGAGTATTGGCCTAAAAGATAAAACACCTTCATCAATTGCCAGGTAACTCTTCCAGCCTCCCTTCAACACCATGTTAATCCAGCACATTAAATTATTTTTAATTAAGTAATCATATAACCATGAATCTTTTTTTTATGAAATAAAGAAAAAATTTATAATGTCTTCTGAAAGAACAGACATGGGAAATTATACATGAAGGAGATACTGCAGAAAATGTTTCTATCAATTTAGAACAGTAACAACAACAAAAATAATTCTGAACCAATCTCTTAGTTTAGTAGTACAGCTTCCAATTCCAATTTTCTTTGGTTTTCACTGAAACTTCATGCTGTCAGTATTCCTTCCCTTGGGAATGGGGTGGGACCTTCTTAAGATCCGCTATATTTACCCAAAAAGGCTGGGGAAAATTGGAACAAGTGAAAGGAAGGTAGGAGAAGGTCAGAGAGATTCTGTTTCCTGAGGCCTGCCTCTGAGGCTTAACATACGCAAAGGTTTAACAAAAGACTACAACAAGGACTAGGGTTCTTATAAGCCAGAACTATAGACAAAAATCAGTGTGTGAGTATTGGTTTTTTTTTGTATATATATATATACAGACATATATATTTATAAATATATAAACAAATACATTTATCTAATATATATTAATTATATATAAATTATATAGTATATTATAAATTATATTTTATGTGTTATTATACATTATGTATATGCTTGTTCTTCTTACTTTCTGTGGTGTATATAAACGACAGAAGGTAAGAAGAGAAGTGACTAAGAGCAAAGCAGAAAAGAAAAGGCTTTTATTTTTTTTTTAAGCCAAATAGAGAAAACTTCGAATCAGGTTACTGAAGTATTCACTAGATCATTGTGAAACATCATTTTCCAAACCCAGACTAATTCCACAAGGCTCAATTGATAAACAAAGAGATTTTTTAAAAGAATTAAGCAATAAGGTAAATGTTTAATTAAAACAATTTCAATTAAAAATGCTACACATTTTTATATTTCTCATCTTTATCCCTGAAAGAATCATCCTCTAATAACTCTTTCAAGAAGGCTTAGCAAAGTTATAAAAGAACAAATCTTCAGGAAAGAAATTTTTAGAATCCAAAACAGTTCAGGCAAATAATTCATTGTGCTTAAGAATGTTTGAACATAAACAAAATCTCAGTATCTACATAGTAGATTTTTTGTCTATAAAATGATAATGTATATTAATAATTCAATAGCAAAAAAATTTAAATAAAAATTATGTGGGATTTTGAATTAATAACTTTAAAAATGATCATAGTTGAATTTACTTGATTTCTAATACATTATCAAATTTGCTTGACTTCAAATATAGTCAAATAAATGAAAGCCTGCTGTATTTTAAGGTGAAACATCTTGGGGATAGAAAACATGATCTTAAAATATCAGTCCAAAAAGCCCACAAGTTAAATGATGTTTATAGTAACAAAGGATGCAAAATTGTTTGTAAAACAGCTTTTTTAAAGAAACAAAAAAAGCACAGTTTTATAAAGCTGGCTCTATTATTCCAAAGAGGTGACTCTGTAACAACTATTCCTCACCCTGCTTTCAACCAAACCGAAAGTTACAGAAACCCTAATCATTGGAGCTTTGCCTGAATGTTTCAACAAAATTCATTTTCCAGAAACAAGAACGATTAAAATGCAGAGGACTTTTTCTTTTAGTTAAATCAGGGTTATGTCTGGAAAGAAAATGGTTACTACAATTGTTGTTGTTTGTAACCTTGAATGGACCAGTGGTTTGAGAAATAACCTTATTGTTTCCATCATCAAAAAGACAAAAAGATAAATTATTTTTGTAACAGCAAAAAATATTGAGGTTGTATTTTTCTCAATGAAAGAAAATGCCTTTTAGAAGAAAATTATTTTTTTCTCCAGTATTTCTCTAGTAAAAGCCTATGTATTATTCTAAGTTCAGACCAAATGCTATTTCTTAAAGATTTCTCTGATTTCTCCTTTCCATGGTTAGAAGGAAGAAATACATTATAGACATGTATATAATGAAATGCTGTTTAGCAGTTAAAAATTAATGAGCTGGGACTATGTGAATAAATGTGAGGAAACTGTAAAATCATAATTTAAAATAAAACATGGTTTATAAGATATTATAACATAACAATATAAATGTTATATGTATAAATAATATATATATTAAGTAGGCATTAATATATTTCTATTTAACCTAATATTTAAAATGCTGTTATTGTTTATAGTAAAAGTATAAAATCTGCATTATACTTTTAAACTCCAAATACAGAATATTGATTATCTCTGGAGAGAAAGAAACAGAGCTATAACTGTGGAGTTGAGGCAGAAATTGAGGAATTTCTGCTATCCATGCAATTATTTTTAAAAACTATTAAACATGATTGGAAGTTAATATGGCATAAAGTTAAGATTTGGCAGTTGATTGGTAGATACATGGACATTTGTAATAGTACCCTATATACAAAAATTTATCCTGGTTATATTTCTTTTTTTAATTTTTTGAAGTATGACATAGTGAGGAGGTATATGCTTCAGGAATATAAAAATGCATCTTGAAAATTAACAGTAAAACAACAATCAACAGATGAGGGTTGTTGTCAGAGATAAATTGGTTAATATATGGAAAGATGTTATAGCAGTTATGGAATTAATACATGTTAGCTACTTGTAACATATTTTCTTTTTCAATTTTTATGTCTTTTCTTAAAATGTATCATCATGCAAATAGTTGCATATGTCTGGGTGCACAGGTGTGTGTACTATGAGCCAAAAACCAAGCCTCAGTAATTTTAAAAGAAATCAAGTGAAATAATTTATGCTCTCTGATCACAACTGAATTAAATCATAAATCAACACTAAGAATAAATGGAGAAATATTCCCTATTCATGGGTGTGTAGATACAATAATGTTAAGGTACCCATATCTTCAAGTTGATATCTGGATTCCAGGTAATCATGATTAGAAGTTACAACTCAGGGTTGTTGCTTTGAGAAATTAATATAATTTATATATAAATAAAATGAACTGAGAAGAGCAACAATAACAAACAATAAAAAGTTGAAAAAATATGAACAAAGTTGAAGGACTTACAAGCTCAAGACTTCTTATAAAGTCATTTAAAAAGAGACAGTGTGATATTGGTGTAAAGACAGACAAATGGTCAAGGAAAAAGGGTACAGAAATAAACCCACACATGTATAGACAACTAACTAGCAACAAACCTGCAGATGCAACGCAGCAGAAAATGAGTCTCTTTAACAGATGGTACTGGAAAAGTTGGATATATGCAATAACATGAACTTTGATCTGTGTTTTGTACCATATAAAAATAATTAAAAATGCATCCTAGACATAATATAAAACCAAAAACTATAAAACATCTAGAAGTAAACCTTACTGGCCTTGGGTTAGGTAGAGATTTCTTATGTATTACACCAAAGACATAGTTCACAAAAGAACAGATTGATACTATGAACTTCATCAAAATGAAAATTTCTACTTTTTAATAGGTATTGTTAAATAACAGAGTTGCCAAGTCATGGATTATGAGAATGTTATCTATGTGATATCATCTGTGTGAAAAAGGATTTGTTTCTAGAATATGTAAGTAACTCTCAAAACTCAATAACATGAAAATAACCCAAAGAAAGAAACCTGGCAAAATACTGTTATACTATGGGAAATATATGGAGGGTACATAACCATGTGAACAGAAGCTTAATACCATTAGTCATTAGGAACATGCAAGTCAAAACCAAAATGAGAAATCGCGGTATCTATTAGAATGATACAAATTAAAAAGTTGACCATACCAAGTGTTGGCAAACTATGGGAAAAACTGGAATTTTATTTTTCTTTTTTTTTTTTGACAGAGTCTCACTCTATCACTCAGGCTGGAGTGCAGAGGTGTGATTGTAGCTCCCTGAAGCTTTGACTTTTCAGGCTCACAGGATCCTCCTGCCTCAGCTTCCTGAGTAGCTGGGACTTTAAGTACATGCTGCCATGACTGGCTACTTTTTTAAAAATAAATTTTAGCCTGGGCATGGTGGTGCATGCCTATAATCCCAGCACTTTGGGAGGCTCAGGCAGGTGGATCACCTGAGGTCAGGAGTTCGAGACCAGCCTAACTAACATGGTGAAACCCCATCTCTACTAAATACAAAAAATAAATTATCTGGGTGTGGTGGAGCATGCCTGTAATCCCAGCTACTCAGGAGACTATGGCAGGAGAATCACTTGAACCTGGGAGGCAGAGGTTGTAGTGAGCTGACATGGTGGCACTGCCCTCCAGCCTGAGCAACAAGAGAGAAATTCCGTCTAAAAAACAAACAAACAAAACAAACAAACAAACAAACAAATAGTAGAGATATGGTCTTGCTATGTTGCCTAGAATGATGGAATTTTCATCTCTTACTATTGGAAATATAAACTACTGTACTATAATTACTTTGAAAATTAGCTTAGAAGTTTCTTTAAATGTTCAATATAAACCTAGTGTGACTTATCTGTTTCATTTCTAGGTAATGTCTGTGAAAATACTTGTACATGAATGTTCATAGCATCTTTGTTTGTATTAGTCATGACTTAGTGTTGTCAGATTAAATAAGGTTAAATTTGCAACAAAAGCCAAAATTGACAAATGGGTTCTAATTAAACTAAAAAGCTTCTACACAGTAAAATAAACTATCATCAGAGTGAACAGGCAACCTACAGAATGTGAGAAAATTTTTGTAATCTGTCCATCTGACAAAGGGCCAGAATCTACAGAGAACTTAAAGAGATTTACAAGAAAAAAAAAAAAAACAGATAATACCATCAAAAAGTGGACAAAGTATATGAACAGCCACTTCTCCAGAGAATACATTTATGTGGCCAAAAAACATGTGGAAAAAAGCTTATCATCACTAGTCATTAGAGAAATGCAAATCAAAACCACAATGAGACACAATCTCATGCCAGTTAGAACATCAGTCCTTAAAAAGTCAGGAAACAACAGAGGCTGGAGAGGATGTAGAGAAATAGGAATGCTTTTACACTGCTATTGGGAGTGTAAATTAGTTCAGCCATTGTGGAAGACAGTGTGGTGATTTCTCAAGGATCTAGAACCAGAAATACCATTAGATCTAGCAATCCCATTACTGTGTATATACCTAAAGGATTATAAATCATTCTACTATAAAGACATATGCACATGTGTGTTTACTGTGGCACTATTCACAATAGCAAAGACTTGGAACCAACCCAAATGCCCATTAATGATAGACTGGACAAAGAAAATATGGCACATATACATCATGAAATACTATGCAGCCATAAAAAAGGATGATTTTATATCTTTTGCCGGTACACAGATGAAGCTGGGAACCATAATTCTCAGCAAACTAACACAAGAACAGAAAACCAGACACCACATGTTCTCACTCATAAGTAGGAGTTGAACAATGAGAACACATAAACCACAGGGAGAAGGACATTACATACCAGGACATGTAAGGGGTGGGGTCTAGGGGAGGGACAGCATTAGGAGAAATACCTAATGTAAATGATGGGTTGATGGGTGCAGCAAATCACCATGGCACATGTATACCCGTGAAACAAACCTGCACATTCTGCACATGTACACAGAACTTAAAGTATAATTTTTAAAAAGTACCTCTGAGAAAAAAATTTTAATTTCAGTTGAACGACAAAAAATTTTCATTGTAAGAATGTTCTGTACAACATTTGGGAAAAAAAAATATACTAATGCTTTATCCAAGTATCTGTTTATCTGAAATTCAAATATCACTGGGCTCATATTTTCAACAATATGAATGACCCTAGAAGACATTATGCTAATTGTAAGAAGCAAGCCAGTCACAGAAGGACATATACTAAATTATTCTATGTATCTGAGATATCTTAAATGATCAAAATCATAGAAGCAGAGAGTAGACTAGTGGTTGCCAGGGACTGAGGGGAAGATGAAATATGGAACCGTTGCTCAATTGGTATAAAGTTTTAGTTATACAAGGTGAGTAAGTTTTCAAGACCAAGTACAATGCAACATTGTACTTATATTTAACAATATGTTATTATGCACCTTAAAATATAAAGACAATATATCTATTGTTAAGTGTTCTTACCACAAACAAACAAACAAAAAACAGAAGAATGCTAGAATACTTTTGGAGATGATGAATATGTTTAGTAGCTTGATTGTGATGATATAATGAGGGTATGGTATATGGTATATGGATATGTCCAAACTCTTCAAAATGCATATATTAAATATATATAATTTTTATATATTAACTATATACTATAAGCTTATATGTAAATACAGCTTAAGAAAAAGATTGCATTTCTATGTTTTTTTAGAAAATTTTCACTCATAGAGGTACTAGTTTTAGTCTTAATTATGTGCAGTGTATTTTATTATCCATAGGATACTATTGGAGGCTCACCAACTTTAAATTGTGCATGCATAATTTCTATCATTACCATTTTCAAATACCAAATAGAAAAGACCTAAGTGAGTAATTATTAAACAAAGAAATAAACAATCCACAAACATTTCTTGAGCATCTATTATAGGAAAAGCATCCAAGGAAATAATTGGATAAAGAATAGGAAAGATTTTTGTTTGTTGGTTTGTTTTTATCTTCCTGATACATGATAAATTACTTTTCAGTTTTCTGTCAAGAAATCTATTAAGCTAAAAGGTTGTAAGAATACACTGAGTTGTTGTCAGTGTGGTAGCAAATAATCTTACAGGAAAATTTTAAAAAGAAAATAGAAAATGCATGGCAAATTTACAAATTCAGAGATTCCTTAAGATTTGTTCCAATAATAAATAAGTAAATTAAAAGTTTAAAAACAAAACAAATTTAACTGGTTATACTGTTGTATTTTTTTCTTCTAATTCTGGCAACCCTATGTCCATCAATAAGAAAATTTGATATTTTCATGCATTGTATCACTACTAGCCAATAAAAAGAATAAACTATTGATATATTCAATAACATGAATAAATCTCAAAATAATTATTGAATAAAAAAATAAAAATTAAGGGACTGTATAATTCTATCTACACAAAATTCTAAGAAATGCACAGCAATGTACAGTAACAGAAAGCAGATTACTCGTTGCCAAGGAATGGGAGAAGGAGTATAGTGCTGATGGGGATTGTTATTACAATGAGAAAAAAATTGGGGAGTTACTGGTATGTTCATAATCTCAATTATGGTGCTGATTTTCACACGTATAAAACTATGTTTAAACTCATCAAATTATACATTTTAAATGAATGCACACTACCTTGTGGCAATAGTTGCAAGTTTTTTTTTAAGCAAACAAAAATTCAAAAGGAAGAAAATAAAGATAAAATTTAAAATTATATAATACTCTTACTTGTTAAAGTAATTATACTTAAAGAAAGTTAAAAACTAAATGTATATAAATAAGGAAGTGTGGTTTCTATATAAAAATACACATATTCTCATATAAAATAAATAATTCAAATGAACACATAACTTGTTCATGAAAGGGAAAAGCCATTTTCTAGTTTAATGTAAATTTCAGCATAGGCCCAGCATAGTGGCTCATGCGTGTAATCCTAGCACTTTGGGAGGCCAAAGCAGGAGGATTCCTTGACCCCAGGAGTTCGAGAGGAGCCTGGGCAACATAGGGAGACCTTGTCTCTGTTTAAAAGTATATAAATAAATAAATAAGTAAATAAATTTTAGCAGAATAATTGTGATTTTTTTAAAGTTCTAATTATTCTCAAATCTGTTTATAATAGCAAGTATTTAGAATTCTAAATTATTAGTTCAAAGAATAAAAATATAAAGTACATAGTTTGGAAAAACAAGATATTAAATATTCTACAAGAAAACTAAGTAATAATTTTATGTTTTCATTTAACATACATATATTAGACATATTATTTGATAGTTATTCTTCTTGGAGTCAGTGCTACAAATT
>NW_016107514.1:6474869-6502353 GCF_001604975.1 Cebus imitator
GACTTTGTGGTTGCTGGCTTTCAGATTGGGTCTCAAATCTTTCAGATTGATGTTCTCTTTGTTGATGATGAGGTTATTTCTGTTTCTTGGTTTTCCTTCTGACAGTCTGGCCCCTGTGCTGTAGGTCTGCTGAGGTCCACTCCAGGCCCTGCCTGCCTGGGGTTCACCTGTAGCAGCTGCTGAACAGTAAGGGCTGTTACCAGGTTTCTTCTTGTGCTATCTTTGTCCCAAAAGGATACCCGCCTAGTGCCAATCTGATCTCTCCTTTATGAGGTGGCTCTTTGGATATATAGGGGTCAGGGAGCTGCTTGAGGAGACGGTCTCTTCTTTATAGGAGGTCAAATGGTGAGCTGTGAGCTCTGTTGTTCATGCAGAGCTGCTTGGCAGGTACTTTTAGGTCTGCTGCAGCAGAACTCATAAACTGCTTTTTGTTCCCAGGTGCTCTGTCCCAGGGATTTAGGGCTTTATTTATGAGTTTCCGTTATGCTGCTGCCTTCTTTTTTTTTTTTTTTCCTTCAGAGCTGCCCTGCCCAGCAAGGAGGCAGCCTAGTCACTGTCGGCCTGTAGAGGCTTTGCTGAGCTGCTGTGGGCTCCGCCCAGCTGCCGAGTTAACTTCCCTGCAGTCCTGTTTATATGAGTGTAGTTAGAACTGCTTTGGCGATGGTGGCCCGCCTCTGTTGAGGCGGAGTCTCTCTGCTGTGGTGGGTTGCCTTGGCAGCAGCGGGCTGCCTCAGCAATGGTGGGTTGCCTTGGCAATGGTGGGCTGCCTCAGCATTGGCCGACTACCTCCGTAGTGGCAGGCTGCCTCAGTAATGGCGGACGCCCCTCCCCCACAGAGCTGGACCATCCTGGGGTCAGTTGCACTCGCTATGAAACTCTCAATCCAGAGTTTCTGATTGCTGTTCTTTTGTGGGGGTGGGACCAGCCAAGCCTGATCGCCTGGTTCCCTGCCTCAGAGCCTTTTTTAAGTTAGTGTTTCAGTCGCCTGTTGAAGAGGCACCGGGGTCTGTTTGTTTTCCCCTGCGGCCACTCACTGCGCAGGCTTAAACAGCAGCACTGAGGTTTGTGGCGCTTTTTTTTTTTTTTTTTTTTGCCCTGGAATCTACTGTCCTGGTTCCCTGCTCAGTCCCCTTTTTAAACAGGCGAATGGGCGACTTCCTGTGGCTCCAATCGCCAGCCAAAAGGGCACCCGGACCGGTGTATTTTGGCGCCGACAAAGCAGCCGCGCGGGGCAAAGCAGCAGCGCCGGCCGGCACAGCCACGCTGGCTGAAACAGCCACGTTGGTGGCCTGTGGAGCTCCTCCGCCTGGGAATTTCCTAGTCTGTGGGCAGTAAAAATGCGGCGTCCACTCACCCTCTGCGCTTTCACTGGGAGCTGCAATCCTGAGCTGTTCCTAAATGGCCATCTTGGATCCTCCCGTCCAAAATTTTTTTTTAAATATGTCAAAATTACTGTCTGTCTTGGGCTTATATTCTATAAGTGGTAATAGTATAAAGTAAATTAAAGAAAACAATATAATTCCTGACAATGTACATTACTATGGCAACAAAAAGGCCAGATGTAACAGAGGAAGACAGAAGTGTATTATTCTTCATAGGATGTCTGGGTAAGGTCTTTTCAAAGAGGCCCCAAGCGATTTCAAACTTGAATGGAGGAAAGGAGCACTCAATCTCTGAAGACATAATCTCAGTCCCTGGTAAAAAGTTTGGCAAACTTGAAGACAACCATGAAGACTACTGAGTTTGAAGCCCAATGAATGAAAAAAGGAAAACAAAATGGTGAGAAAGGAGCTCAGAGAGGTAGTCAGAAATTAGATTGCAAGATATCCTATAGGCCATGATTGGACTTCAATTTTATTTATTCTAAGTGTAATAGGGAAGGATGTAATTTGACTTACATTATTAAAAGGTCTGTTTGATTACTTTTTGAAATATAAAGCATTAGAGAGACAAGAATAAGGAAGAAATGACACCAATCAACCATGAGATTATGGTAGGCTGGAATGAAATAGTGATAACAGATCAATTGGAAGTAGTCGACTTTTCAAATATACACAGAAATAACAGGACTAACTGATTACATGGGAATCATAAAAGAAAAAAGGAGTCAATGATAATTCCAAGTATTTTGCTTAAGCACTTTATGTTAAAGTTAGGATGATTTACTAAAATGTGTAACACATTGAGGTATGACCAGGTTCCTGAAGAACAACCAATGTTATAGTTTTGCATGTTTTGTGTGATGCCTAATTGACTTCCACATGAAGTTTTCATGTCAGACTTATACAGAAGTCAGAAATTGAGGGGGAGGGTCTTCGCAGGATATAAGTCTGGAATTATTATCACTTAGTTGGCATTTAAGTCATGAGACTGACCAAGTCACCTAGCAAAACGACTGTAGATCTAGATGAGAGAAAAAGTTAAAGGAGCAGTAATATAGTAAGAAATCTAGGAGGTTTTAATATCTCAGGAGTCAAATGAAAAAAAAATGTTTCCAAAAACAGGCAGTGATTATGATTAATTTATTCAAATGCTGCTGAAAGCAAGAACAGCCGAATATTCTACAGTATTTGGTGATGTAGAGGTTATTGGTGACCTTAAGTGGAGCAGAATAGTGAAGTCTTGACTGAGGTGGATTTTAAGAGAGAGAGAAGAGAGAATTCATTCCCAAACAACTCTTTGGAGGCCTACAGAGGAATTCTACTTTAGGACACTGTCTTGCACCTCTAATTCTAGCTCCTGTTGCCTCTGGAAAACTCTGAAAAAAATTTTTTTTTGAGAACAATCATCATAATTTTCAAGGAGAAAAAGCCAGTTGGTCTCTTTTGAGATTTCCTTCATAGATATCTTTGTGGATTTCCAGAAAAAAACAACTTGCTATTATCTCTAAACCTAGTGCTCCATTTAGATGCTGTCTCTAATGGATCATTCACTTTTTACGGATATTATTTGAAGCTTTGTCAGCTTGAGAAGAATGCTTCCCTTAGCAGCTATTTGGCATCATTCTTGGGATCCAAAAGGCCTCAAAATCCCAGTTTATTTGTATATTTTAAATTTCTTAACTTCCTGAAACTATATATTATAGTTCTTACAGTTATAATATATTATAGTTTTTTACTTCCTTACATTAAAAAACTCATGACCCCTTGTGCTCCTTGTATTTGTTGGAACTGAGCCTGTGTTATTTCTGGAACTGTGTTCTTTGAAGCAATTTTCTTTCATGGGTATTTTAAACTGATGTTTTCTCTACATTTACTCCTTCAATAACCCCATCCATTTTGCCTTCTATGTTCCTGGAATTTATCAAAATGAACTTAATGAAACCATCCTTCGTTATTATTCTGTGTTGTTACTAATTCAATTCTACTTTTATGGTATTTTCTGATATCTTGAGGAATTTTGTTAGAGGGGAGAAATACCAAAATTCCCTTTCAAAAATGGGCATGGAATTTATAAAATTTTACTTAGAAAAAGAGATACAACACCATTATTTTAAATCACAAATTATACCTGAAGCTTTAATCCCAATCAAAAGAAATGTAAGTCAAATAGATGAATTCACTTAAGCTGAACAAATATGCTTACTGATGCTAAACCATAGATTTTATTTAGATTGTATTTAAGAAGGCCATGGGCCCTGAATAGATTTATTTAATTGAATATATGAACCAGTAGTATAAGACACAATTCTGATCATACAAATTATAATTACAACTGATAATGAACAAAAGGAAACTTTTGTCAGCACTCTAATCAGGTCAGTGTTAAAGCATATGTGTAAAAGATATGCCACAAACGATTGGAAGGGTGTTTAATAGTCTAGAATTATTTCAAATATTTTACAATAACATATTTATGTCAACATACAACACAAACATATAATAATATATTTAATATAATTTATATATATATATTTTTTCTAAATATGTAAAAGGGGTTAAAATACTATTCTTGGGTAAAAATTAAACAGAAAATTATGGCTTAGGGTAATGTTTATAATATAAAATAACAGTGCTGCATTTGAAGCATGCTATGTTCTTCAATTTTAACAATAATTGAGATATACTACTATTCTACTATAATTTTTATAGAGGAGTTGAGACATGGAGAGTGAAAGTTACTTGTTCATGAAATCATAACAGTGTCTCAGACCACCACACAATCAAATTAGAACTCAAGATTAAGAAACTCACTCAAAACCACACAACTGCATGGAAATTGAACAACCTGCTCCTGAATGATTCCTTGCTAAATATTGAAATTAAGGCAGAAATCAAAAAGTTCTTCAAAACTAAGGATGACAAAGAGATAGCATACCCAGAATCTTTGGAACACAGCTAAAGCAGTATTAAGAGGGAAATTTATCCACTAAGTGCCCACATCAAAAAGGTAGAAATATTTCAAATTGGACTGGTGTGGTGGCTCACACGTATAATCCCATAACTTTGGGATGCTGATGTAGGTATATCTGGAGTCTGAGAACAGCCTGGTCAACATGGTGAAACCCTGTCTTTAGTAAAAATACAAAAATTAGCCGGGCATGGTGGAGAGTATCTGTAATACCAGCTACTCAGTGGCTAAGGCAGGAGAATTGCTTGAACTTGGGAGGCACAGTTTGTAGTGGGCCAAGATCCCACCTTGCACTCCAGCCCAGGAGACAGAGTGAGGCTTCATCTTAAGCAAAGAAAACCAAACAAATGAAAACAGAACAGAAATCTCAAATCAACATCCTAACATCACAACTAAAAGAAATAGAGAACCAAAAGCAAACAAACCCCAAAGCTAGCAGAAGACGAGAAATAACCAAGATCAGAGCAGAACTGAATGAGAAAGAGACACAGAAACCCTTCAAAAAATCAATGAATCCAGGAGTTTTTTCTTTGAAAAAATTAATAAATCACTAGCTAGATTAAAAGAAAAAAGAGAGAAGAATCAAATAGATACAATAAAAAATGATAAAGGGGATATCACCACTGACCCCACAGAAATGCAAACAACCATCAGAGAATACTATAAATGTCTCTATGCAAAAAAACTAGAATATATAGAAGAAATTGATAAATTCCTGGACACATACATCCTTCCAAGACTGAACCAGGAAGAAGTTGAATCCCTGAATAGATCAATAATGAGTTCTGAAATTGAGGCAGTAATAAATGGTCTACCAACTAAAAATTGCCCAGGACCAGGTAGATTTAAGCTGAATTCTTTCAGAGGTATAAAAAGGAGCTGGTGGATTTCTTCTGAAATTATTCCAAATGATTAAAATGGAGGGACTTCTCCCTAACTCATTTTGTGGAGCCAGAATTGTGCTGATACCACAACCTGGCAGAGATACAACAAAAAAAGAAAACTTCAAGCCAACATTTCTGATGAACATTGATGCAAAAGTCCTCAGTAAAATACTGGCAAACTGAAGCCAGAAGTACATTAAAAAGCTCACCTACCACCATAAGGACAGCTTCATCCCTGGAATGCAAGGCTGGTTCAACATGTACAAATCAATAAATGTAACCCATCACATAAACAGAACTTAAGACAAAAAACACATGATTATTTCAATAGATACAGAAAAGGCCTTCAATAAAATTCAACATCCTTCATGTTAAAAAGTCTCAATAAACTAGGTATTGAAGGAACATACCACAAAATAATAAGAGCCATTTATTACAAGCTCACATCCAATATCATACTGAATGGGCAAAAGTTGGAAGTATTCCTCTTGAAAAAAACACAAGACAAAGATGTGCTCTCTCAATACTCCTATTCAACATATAGCATTGGAAGTGCTGGCCACAGCAATCAGGCAAGAGAAAGAAATGAAGGGTATTCAAACAGGAAAATGGAAGTCAAATTGTCTCTGTTTGCAGATGACATGATCTTAATATGAAGAAAACCCCATAGTCTTAGCCCAGATGTTTTTTAAGCTGATGAGCAACTTCAGCAAAGTCTCAGGATAAAATCAATTCACAAAAATTACAAGCATTCCTGTACAGCAATGACAGACAAAGAGAGAGCCAAATCATGGATAAACTCTCATTCACAATTGCTACAAAGAGAATAAAATACGTAGGAATACAACTAACAAAGGGTGTAAAGGACCTCTTCAAGGAGAACTACAAACCACTGCTCAACAAAATCAGAGATGACACAAACAAATGGGTAACATTCCATGCTCATGGATAGGAAGAATCAATATCATGACAATGGCCATACTGCCCAAAGTAATTTATAGATTCAATGCTATTCCCATTAAACTACTGTTGACATTCTTCACAGAATTAGAATTTGTATGAAACCAAAAAAGGGTCCCCATAGTGAAGCCAATCCTAATCAAAAAGAACAAAGCTAGAGTCATCACAATACCCAACATCAAACTATACTACAAGGCTACAGTAACCAAAACAGGATGGTACTGGTACAAAAACAGACATGAAGACCAATGGAACCAAATAGAAAACTCAGAAATAAGACCGCACCCCTACAACCATCTTATCTTCAACAAACCTGACAAAGATAGGCAATGAAGAAAGGATTTTCTATTTAATAAATGGAGCTGGGAGAATTGGCTAGACATATGCAGAAAATTGAACCTGAACCAAATCTTTACACCATATACAAAAATTAACTCAAGATGGAATAAAGACTTAAATGTAAAACCTAAAACTATAAAAACCCTAGAAGTAAATCTAGGCAATACCATTCAGGACATAGGAACAGGCAAAGATTTCATGATGCAAATGTCAAAAGCAATTGCAACAAAAGCCAAAATTGACAAATTGTATCTAATTAAACTAAAGAGCTTCTGTGCATCAAAGGAAACTATCATCAGAGTGAACAGACAAATTACAAAATAGGAGAAAATTTTTGCAATCTATCCATCTGACGAAGGTCTAATACAGTATCCAGAATTTACAAAGAACTTAAACATATTTACAAGATAAAAACAACACCATTCAAAAGTGGGCAAAGGACATGGCATGAACAGACACTTCTCAAAAGAAGACATTTATAAAGCCAAAAAAACCTGAAAAAAAGCTCAACATCACTAATCATTAAAGAAATGCAAATCAAGACCACAATGAGATACCATCTCATGCTGGTCAGATGGCAATTATTAAAAAGTCAAGAAACAGCAGATGCTGGTGAGGTTGCCTAGAAATAGGAACACTTTTACACTGTTGGTGGGAATATATATTAGTTAAACCATTGTGGAAGACAGTGTGGTGATCCCTCAAAGACCTAGAGGCAGAAATACCATTTGACCCAGCAATTCCATTTATGGGTATATACACAAATGAATTTAAATCTTCCTATTATAAAGATATGTGCACCTGTATGTTCCTTGCAGCACTACTCACAATGGCAAAGACATAGAATCAACCTAAATCCCCATCAATTATAGACCAGATAAAGAAGATGTGGTACATATACATTACAGAATACTATACAGCCATATAAAGAACAAGATCATGTTCTGTGCAAGAACATAGATGGAGCTGGAAGTCATTATTCTCAGGAAACTAATGCAGGAACAGAAAACCAAACATTGCATGTTCTCACTTATAAGTGGGAGCTAATCAATGAGAATACAGAGACACAGGGAGGGGAATAGCATACACTAAGCCTGTCAGAGGTAGTAGGGAGGGAGAGCATCAGGATAAATAGCAAATGCATGCTGGGTTTAAGGTGACATGTTGATAGGTGCAGCAAAGCACCATGGCACACATTTATCTACGTAAGAAACTTGCACATCCTGCACAGGTATCCTGGAACTTAGAATAAAGTAAAATATAATATAATATAATGTAATATAATATAATAGAATAAAAATAAGAGAGTTACTTGTTTAAAGTTATACAGCTATTGGTATCAAAAGTAGAATTTGAGGCATGGAAGTCTGGCTTTAGAGTCCACAATCTTATATCAGCAAATGTAGAAATATTTAATTGTATTTTTTCTTTTAACTTTCTAAGCAACAAGATTTAGCTTTAAATAGAATAAAATGAAATAGTAATCACTAAATTAGGTGATAAATAATAGGGGAAAGCATAGTCCCTTATAATTTGTTCATATGTCCAAATCCAGATGAATCGTATACTGAAAGAGCTTTCCATTGTCACTGTAGAACCACCAGTTATTTATCTTTGAGAAACTATGAAAAATGAGACAACTGTTGTCAGGCTGAAGATGAGTTAATACATACCCATACCCTCATTTCAGAAGGAACAAGAAAATCAAAACCTCTAAACTATGGCATGGGATAAATATATCTAGGCTTGTTTATTAAAACTTTTAGCACTTAAGAAAGAATGCAGCATTCATGAGGTGTCACTAAAATTCACCAAGAAGACATATACCAAACATTCGAATATTATTTGGCATTCAAAACAGTTGATAGGTGAACTGGAGAAAAGTATGGCTTATTTAGTCATAGATCTTGAATTTTATAAAGAAAAAAAAATAACATGTCTTTGTGTGTGTGTGTGTGTGTGTGTGTGTGTGTGTGTGTGTGTGTATGTGCGTGTGCATGTGCCCGTGTGTGTTGTATGTTTTGGTCATAGTAGGAGATGATGACCTGAATTGGGAGTTATTCAATATACTTGTATTTGACTGTAAAACATAAACAAAATATACAATGGGTGGGTAAGGGAAATTTGTAATGAGTCTTCCCTTTTCAGCATTTCAATAAATATCTCGGAGTCTCATGTTTGCTTAATTTGCATTTGGTAATGGTTGCTTTTTTTTTTAACTCAAGACTCAGTAATTTTAGAGAAGTTGTGTGAATCCAATGGAAGTGGGGTGTCTAAATCTATCCCAATTTATGATATAATCAGTGCTTATGTATCTCCTCTTCAATAGTATGGGCAAGAGGGCATGGCCACAAATGCCTACTTAAGAATATATACTACTGATGAACTCCAGTGTATGCAGTGGGAGAAAACATAGTCAGGCAAGAAAACCTTATTATTCAGGGAGTGGAGTCCAGATGCAGGAGGACATGCCAGAGAAAGAAAAAGTGATGGTTTTCAGGCAGTCAGGTAGAAATCATATTGCAGTAGTAAAGAATTTATTAATGGGTGGTGATATTAACAGAATTGGCAATGAAAATAAAGACAGCAGGTGTTCTTTATCCAAGAAGTCTGGAAGCAGGTAGCAAGATCCAGCCCCTGAATTGATTTCTCACTCATAGCCTGGTTTCTTCATGTCTCTAGTCACTGAGATTCAATATGCTGTATTCTCTTTCCTGGGGTAGAAATAAATTTATTTATGTTAAGTGCTTAGAACAATGTGTATAAGATAACCAATACCTTGATTTTGGCTTGATGTGATTTATGTTGAACTTCAGACTTACAGGACTATAATACAACAAATGTGTGTTGTAGTAATTTGTTTCAGCAACAATAGAAATCTACTACTGCTATATTTCCTATTATTGCTCTGGAAAATGACATTTAGAAAAATTGCAAACATTGGAAGTCTTAAAATTTTTTTAAATTTTACATAATTTTCTCTTTATTACTGTCTCCAAATAATCCTGGACTAATGTAAACACAGGATTTGGAGTGAGATCAGAGTTCAAGTTCTGATTGCAACACTTATACAGTTAGTGGCTGACAGCAAGTTACCATCTCTCTGGACCTTATCTTCTCTGTCTTTAAAATGATAATAAAATATTTACCTGTGCTGAAGAAAATATTTTTTAAAAAGTACTTCATTCACATTTACTCACATACAATAGGCACACAATAAATTATAGCTGTGGTTATCCATTTTATTTTTGAGACAGAGTTTTGCTCTTGTTGCCCAGGCTGGCATGCGTTGGCATGATCTCAGCTCACTACAAACTCTGCCTCCTCAATTCAAGCCATTCTCCTGCCTCAGCCTCTGGAGTAGCTGGGATTACAGGTGCCCACCACCACACCCAGGAAATTTTTGTATTTTTAGTTAAGATGAGGTTTCTCCATGTTGGTCAGGTGGGTCTTGAACTCCCAACCTCAGGTGATCCACCAGCCTTGGCCTCCCGAAGTGCTGGGATTAGAGGCATGAGCCACCATGCCCAACCAGCTATTATCTTTATTTGTTATTGCTATTGCCCCTTGAAGCTTTGGAACAGACCCATGTCTTTATTTTTATGCTACATATTGTCTTTATTTTTACATTACACATTACACTACCACTGACAGCTAGCATACACCAATGTATTTGAGAAAACTTGGGCTGGTATATTCTTAAAACCTTTTGCTTTGTCTTTGATGACATGAGCTAATATGGGCATCTTCTAGCTATCAACTGTTTATTATTCTCTCTCACTATCAATTGTTTATTTCTCTTTATTTCTTTGGAAAAGTCCTCAAGTCTGGCTGATATTTTTCTGTCTCAGAGACTGACCTGGAAGGGGAGCCACCAAACTTATTCTCTCAGACTAAAAATTGATTTTTAACCCAAAATGACTCCAGATTTGTTTTATGTCATAAATTCACTTTTTATTACATATAAGGAATTTTCAAAGTCATTTCCTTATATGCCACCTTTCTATTTAATTTAGATTCCCTATTAAAATGGAAAAAGTGGTATAATAAATTTCCCAAAGTTTCAATAATAAATTACTTGAAGTTGGGTAGCTCTTGTTAATATATGCCTAAGTAACACATTCACTGAATTAGACATTACCTGATTTGTCATCCTCCTAAAGCAACACTTAAAGCTTAAAATCTCTTAAATTTTTTAATCAGATAAAATTAGTTCCTTTCTTATAGATATTCTGGATATAATTAAGATGAAATGCCTACACAATGCAGGAGATTATCTTTTTGTGTTTCATTTCAGCCTCATTTGCTTTTGTTCATTTTTAACCTTTCAAATAAATTATTCACATTTTTCTACAAAGTTTTCTCATTTAATTAAATACAGTGCTTAGTTCCAATATTTCACTGTAATAATTATGTATTTCTGATTATAAAATTTAGATGCCTCCTTCATTTCAGTTTTTAGTTAATACAGAGATGCTGAGAAGGTTACAGAAAAAAAGAATTATTAAGGAAACTAGAAGAAAATTGGAATCAACCCAAAAATCAAAGGCTATTTTCTACTACTATATATTTGAAGACTTATAAGAATCCATACACTCTTACATATGTTTGGGAATATACTGATACATACACACACACACACACACACACACACACACACACACACACACATTTAAGCTAATGTTCTCTATCATTGTTAACTGTCATGGCTGACCTAAATTCAGAAATGTTTTTCCACAAATTTAATCCCCCAAATTATTGCTTTTATTAATCTGATTTTCCTAAAATCTTTCACTACCTCCAGCACAAAGTGACAGATAATTTCACAACTAGAAATAGATTTATAGCCTGAAGGAAGCACTAAATATGAAAAGGAAAAACTGGTACCAGCCGCTGCAAGAGCAAACCAAAATGTAAAGACTATCAACACTATGAAGAAACTACATCAACTAATGGGCAAAATAACCAGCTAGCATCATAACAACAGGATCAAATTCACACACAATATTAACCTTAAATGTAAATGGGCTAAATGCCCCAATTAAAAGGCACAGACTAGCAAATTGGATGAAGAGTCAAGACCCGTTGATATGCTGTACCCAGGAGACTCATCTTATGTGCAAAGACACTCATAGGTTAAAAATAAAGAAATGGACGAAGATTTACCAAGCAAATGGAAAGCAAAACAAAAACAAAAACAAAAACAAAGAAAACCAACAACAACAACAACAACAACAAAAGACTTTAAATCAAAAAAGATTTTAAAAAAGACAAAGAAGGACATTAAATAATGGAAAAGGGATCAACGCAACAAGAAGAGCTAACTATCCTAAATATATATACACCCAATACAGGAGCACCCAGATTTATAAAGCAAATTATTAAAGACCTACAAAGAAACTTAGACTCCCATACAATAATAATGGGAGACTTTAACATCTCATTGTCAATATTAGGTCAACGAGACAGAAAATTAACAAGCATATTCAGGACGTAAACTCAGCTCTGGACCAAGCAGACATACTAAACATCTACAGAACTCTCTACCCCAAATCAGCAGAATATACATTCTTTTCAGCATCACATAGCACTTATTATAAAATCAACCAAATAATTGAAAGTAAAACACTCAGCAAATGCAAAAAATGGAAATCATAACAGTCTTTCAGACCAAAGTGCAATCAAATTAGAACTCAGAATTCAGAAACTCACTCAAAACTGCGGAACAACATGGAAATTGAACAACTGGCTCCTGAATGACTACTGGGTAAACAACAATATGAAGGCAGAAATGAAGAAGTTCTTTGAAACCAATGAGAACAAAGACGCAATGTACCAGAATCTCTGGCACACACCTATAACAGTGTTTAGAGGGAAATTTATAGCACTAAATGTCTACAAGAGAAAGCAAGAAGGATCTAAAATCGACACCCTAACATCACAAATAAAATAACTAGAGAAGCAGAAGCAAACAAATTCAAAAGGTAGCAGAAGACAAGGGATAACTAAGAGCAGAACTGAAGGAAATAGAGATGCAAAAAACCCTTTAAAAATCAATGAATCCAGGAGCTAGTTTTTTGAAAAGACTAACAAAATAGACTGCTAGCCAGGCTAATAAAGAAGAAAAGAGAGAAGAAACAAATAGACACAATAAAAAATGATAAAGAGGATATCGCCACTGATCCCATAGAAATACAAAATACCATCAGAGAATACTATAAACACCTTGATGGAAATAAACTTGAAAATTTAGAAGAAATGAATAAATTCCTGAACACATACACCCTCACAAGACTAAGTCAGAAGAAGTTGAATCCCTGAATAGATCAATAACAAGTTCTGATCCTGAGGCAGTAATTAATAGCCTACCAACCAAAAAAAGTGCAGGACCAGAAGGATTCACAGCCAAATTCTGACAGAGGAACAAAGAGAAGCTGGAACCATTCCTTCTGAAACTATTCCAAACAATGGAAAAAGAAGGAGTTATCCCTTATACATTTTATGAGGCCAGCATCATCCTGATTCCAAAACCTGGCAGAGACACACACACAAAAAGGAAAATTTCAGGCCACTATTCATGATAAACACTGATGTGAAAATCCTCAATAAAATACCAAAACCCAAATCCAGCAGCACATTAAAGAGCTTATCCACTACAATTAAGTTGGCTTCATCTCTGAGATGCAAGACTTGTTCGACATATGCAAATCGATAAATGTAATCCATCAAATAAACAGAACCAATAGCAAAAAACACATGATTATCTCAATAGATGCAGAGAAGGCCTTCGATAGAACTTAATGCTCCTTCATGCTAAAAACACACAATAAACTAGGTATTGATGGAACATATCTCAAAATAGTAAGAGCTACTTATGACAAACCCACAACCAATATCTTACTGAATGGGCAAAAGCTGGAAGTAATCCCTTTGAATACTAGCACAAGGCAAGGATGCCCTCTCACCACTCCTATTCAACATAGTATTGGAAGTTCTAGCCACAGAAATCAGGCAAGAGAAAGAAATGAAGGGTTTTCAATTAGGAAAAGGGGAAGTCAAATTGCCCCTGTTTGCAGATGACATGATTGTATATTTGGAAAACCCCAACGCTTCAGCCCCAAAACTCCTTAAGCTGATAAGTAACTTCAGCAGTCTTAGCATACAAAATCAATGTGCGAAAATCACAAGCATTTCAATACACCAATGATAGACAGCCAAATCATGAGCAAACTCCCAATCACAATTGCTACAAAGAAAATAAAATAGCTATGAATACAACTTACATGGGATGTGAGGATCTCTTGAAGGAGACCTACAAACCACTGCTAGAGAAAAAAAGGAAGGACACAAACAAATAGAAAAACATTCCATGCTCATGGATAGGAAGAATCAATATCGTGAAAATGAACATACTGCCCAAAGTAATTTATAGATTCAATGCTACTCCCATCAAGCTGCCATTGACTTTCTCCACAGAATTAGAAAAAACGACTTCAAATTTCATATCGATAGCCAAGACAATCCTAAGCAAATAGAACAAAGCTGGAGGCATCATGCTACCTGACTTCAAACTATACTACAGGGCTACAGTAAACAAAACAGCATGGTATTGTTACCAAAACAGAGATACAGACTAATAGAACAGAACAGAAGCCATGGAAATAACACCACACACTTACAGCCATCTGATCTTTGAAAAACCTGACAAAAATAAGCAATGGGGAAAGGATTTCCTATTTAATAAATGGTATTGGGAAAACTGGCTAGCCATGTGTAGAAAGCTGAAACTGTATCCCTTTCTTATACCTTATACAAAAATTAACTCCAGATGGATTAAATATTTAAACATAGGACCTAATATCATAAAAATCCTAGAAGAATACCATTCAGGACATAGGCATGGGCAAGGACTTCATGACTAAAACACCAAAAGCAATGGTAACAAAAGCCAAAATAGACAAATTGGATCTAATTAAACTAAAAAGCTTCTGCACAGCAAAAGAAACTATTATCAGAGTGAACAGGCAACCTACAGAATGGGAGAAAACTTTTGCAATCTGTCTTTCTGACAAAGCGCTGATATCCAAAATCTACAAGGAACTTAAACAAATTTACAATTAAAAAATAAACCCCATCAAAAAAATGGGCAAAGGATATGAACAGACACTTCTCAAAAGAAGACATTTATGGAGCCAACAAACATATGAAATAAGCACATCATTATTGGTGATTAGAGAAATGCAAATCAAAACCACAATGATATATCATCTCACACCAGTTAGAATGACGATCATTAAAAAGTCAGGAAACAATAGACTCTGGAGAGGATGTGGAGAAATAGAAATGCTTTTATACTGTTGGTGTGAGTGTAATTAGTTCCACTGTGGAAGACTATGTGGTAAGTCCTCAAGGATCTAGAGCTAGAAATATCATTTGGCCCAGCAATCCCATTATTGTGTATATACTCAAAGGATTATAAATCATTCTACTATAATGACACATGCACACGTATATTTACTGCAGCACTATTCACAATAGCAAATACTTGGAACCAACCCAAATGTCCATCAGTGTTAGACTGGATAAAGAAAATGTGGCACATATACACCATGGAATACTATGCAGCCATAGAAAAGAATGAGTTCATTTCCTGTGCAGGAACATAGATGAAGCTGGAAACCATCATGCTCAGCAAAAAAACACAGGAACAGAAAACCAAACACTGCATGTTCTCATTCATAAGTGGGAGTTGAACAATGAGAACACATGAACACAGGGAGGGGAACAACACACTGGGGCCTATTGGGGGTTGGGGGACAAGGGGAGAGATAGCATTAGGAAAAATACCTAATGTAGATGACAGGTTGATGGGTACAGCAAACCACCATGGCACATGTATACCTATGTAACAAACTGCACATTCTGCACATGCATCCCGGTATAATAATAATAAAAAAAAGAAAATGTGATAAAAAAGGAAAATAAATAGATTTATAAAGGAATACAGGAATAACTATTGACTTTTCGTTAAACATCTAAATTACCAATTGTAAATTTATTTAAATAATGTTGCATATTTAAAGATGCAACATTATTTCCATAAGAAGTCTATAAGATTGCTTAGATTTCAAGTAGAAGGTTGAACCTGCACTTGATATTTATTCATAAAGGTGTGTCAAGTTTGGGAAACATTCCTCACGCATGCAGCACTGAGGAAAACATTGGGAAAATCTGATTTACAGCATGTAGAATTTGTAAGAGTGCTTCATGGTGAATGTAGAGGAAAGTGTAGAGTTTGGTTGTAAAGTAACAACAACCAGACAAAATTTTAGTAATAAGCAAAACAAAAATCAGGCAAAATCTCATAAAACTGGATTTCATTAGACTTATGTTTCAATGAAACATCTGGCTCCAATAACATGTTTATTCACTGAGTTTTTTACTCATGTCTTTATCACTTCTAGGAATAGAAAGTCTGCCCTAACACCATCGGATATGTAGATGGTGTCCTAGGATAAAAGGTCAGTGCTTTGAAGCCACATTACCCTTGTTTTAAATATCAGCTAATTGTTTATTAAGGGAAATACACAATTGATAGCAAGGAGATACCATTTAACTTTGGCAAGGTGTTTCCTTAGTTCTGTATCCTCCCTGGGATAACATCTTTACTTGAAAATAAGCATAGTAATACCCATATTGTTGTTGCATGTTTATGAAAAATAAAAGTCTGGTACACAATGTGCATAATACATTTCAGGTCCTTCATTTTTCTACCTGCTTATATACAGATTTTCAGACATATATATGTGACTTGAATTCTCAGTATTTCCTCCTCACATTTTTGTCACTGTGCTCTGTTCAGCTACTGCAACATTTCAATACAGAATGTAAGCAAAGCAGCTTGATTTCATCTATTTTTCTTCATTTTGCTATGCTACTTCTTGCTTTCAAGGGGTGTCCAAGTATATTTCCAAGTCCCCTAACAAGAAATAGGTCTGCAAAGTCTCTTCAAATGAAAACAATATATTTTAAAATGGAAAAAGAGCTTTTCAGGCCTGGATCCTCTGAATCTTTTGAAAATTACTGAACAATAAAAACTAAAAAAGCTCTTGCAGTGATAGTGACATGTATAAAAACGTTGAACAGTCATATTTTTACTGTTTTTGGATTAAAAATGGTGTTCAGCTATCCAATTCTAAGCTATTGCACAGATTAGACTCAATTACCTCCTCTGAAAACAGTTATTGACTCTCATCAAGAAGGTCAGAAAGCATATTTCAAGCAAGTAATCAACATTAGCTGAAGAAGTATAAAGACGATCTTGATTTGTGAATTTTTTTGAGATTTCCTTCCAGGAGTATTAGATCTACATCTTATACTCTAAGTTCAGGAAGTGAAAGCATTTGATCTAATGGGGACCGAAGAATGTATAAAAAGAGAAAACAACTCTAAGTGATCATGAATGTGGGACATGGAAAATATACAATTCAGGGATTTCAAATAATTAAAGTATGCTGTTTGTTCATTTTAAAATTACGGAAATGTGAGCTTAATAAAAATAATTGTTATTTAAGAACAAATTTCTGTCATTGCTTCTAGCACTCATGGACCATTTTAGCATTGTCATTTTGTTAAGATATTTAAAAAATACTAATAAATGTTTATCATTTACACAAGACCCTATCAGATACTTCGTTTATTTTAAGAAGTATACTACACAGTGTTTCAAGAAAATAGAAAATTAAACAATGCAATACCACAGAAGAAATATAATAATTTCAGTGAAGGCCTTACTGAAGAGCTAATGCTCAAATAAATTTGGAAGATAGGCAAGTTTATATATTGTGCAGGACATGCACTCCGTTGGGGGTTTGGGATGAATTAAAGTAGAAAAGTATATTGCTTTCAATAATTCAGTATTCTTTTCTTAAGTGGAAGATTTTGTTTAATGTTGCAGTAAAATATGTTTTTGTTTGTTTGTTTTTTAGTTTTATTTTAGATTCAGAAGGTACATGTGTGGGTTTGTTACCTGGGTATATTGTATGCTGAGGTTTGAGATACAAATGATTCTCTCATCCAGGTAATGAACAGAGTACCCAAAGGTAGCTTTTCAACCCTTATCCTACTCTTCCCTCCCCACTCCAGTGTCCCCAACATCTATTATTGCCATTTTTATGTCCACGAATAACCAGATCCCACTTACAAGTGATAACATGTGGTATTTGGTTTCCTCTTTCTGCTCTTATTTGCTTAGGATAACGGTCTCCAGCTGCATCCATGTTGTTGCAAAGGATGGAATTTTGTGTTTTATAGCTGCATAATTTTGCATGGTGTATATGTATCACATCTTTATCCAGTCCACCATTGAGGGGAACCTAGGTTGATTCTATGTCTTTTCTATGGTGAATAGTGCCATGACAAAAATATGAGTGCATGTGTCTTTTTGTGTTTTTATGGATATGTACCTAGTAATGGGATTGCTGGGTCTAATAGAAGTTCCATTTCAAGTTCTTTGAAAAATTTCCAAATTGCTGTCAGCAGTGGCTGAACTAATTTACATTCTCACCGACACTGCATAATACCTTGTGTGGGATGGTATTTCATTGTGGTTTTGATTTGTGTTTCTCTATATATTTGGGGCAATTTTTCCCCCAGTGTTTGTTGGTCACTTGTATGTCTTCTTTTGAGAAGTGTGTTTGTTTTTGCCTTTTTTTTTTAATGGGATCGTTTTCTGCTTTTTGAAATAAGTTACTTATAATTTCTGAATATTAAAGTTTTTGCTAATGCATAGTTTTCAAATATTTTCTCCCATTCTCTAGGTCAAGTGTTTACTCTATTTATAGTTTCTTTTCCTGTGCAGAAGCTCTTTAGTTTAATTAGGTCCCTCTTGTCAATTTTTGTTTTTACGATTGCTTTTGAGGACTTGGCCACAAATTTTTTCCAAGGCTGATGTCCAGAATGGTGTTTGTGAGGTTTTCTTCTATGATTGTTTTAGGTCTTTCATTTAAACTTTAATTCATCTTGAGTTAATGTTTGTAAATGGTGATAGGTAGGGGTATAGTTTCATTCTTCTGCATATGGCTAGTCAGCTATCCTAGCATTGTTTATTGAATAGGGAGTCATTTCCTCATTGCTTGCTTTTGTCAACTTTGTCAAATATCATATGGCCATAGGTGTGCGGCTTTATTTCTGGGTTCTCTATTCTGTTCCACTGGTCTATGTGTCCCTATTTATTTATTTATTTATTGTACCAGTACCATGCTATTCTCCTTCCTGTAGCCTTATAGTATATTCAGAATTTGGGCAATGTGATGTCTCCAGCTTTGTTCTTTTTGCTTAGGATTTCTTTGGCTCTCTGGCCTCTCTTTTAATTCCATCTACATTTTAGAATTTTCTTTTTAGTTTTGTGAAAAATGATATTGATAGTTTGATAGGAATAGCAATGAATCTATAAATTGCTTTGGGGGGTACGGCCATTTTGACAACATTTATTCTTCAAATACATGAGCACAGGATGTTTTCCATTTGTTTTTGTCATCTATGATTTCTTTAACAGGGTTTTGTACTTCTCGTAGAGATCTGTCATGTCTTTGGTGAGATGTATGTCTTTTTTTTTTTTTTTTTTTTNTTTGGCTATTGCAAATGGGTTTGCATTCTTGGATTGGTTCTTGGCTTGAATATTATTGGTTTATAGAAATGGTACTAATTTCTGTACATTGATTTTATATCCTGAACCTTTACTGAAGTCTTTTATCAGTTCCAGGAGCCTTTTGGTAGAGTCTTTAGGGTTTTCTAGGTATTGAATCATACCGTCCATATAGTTTGACTTCTTTTTTTCCTATTTTGATGCCCTTTATTTCTTTCTTTTTCTCTGGCTAGCACATACAGTACTGTGTTGAATATGAATGGTGAGAGTGGACATCTTTGTCTTTTTGTTCTCAAGGGGAATGGTTCCAGTTTTTGTCCATTCAGTATGATGTTTAATATGGGTAAGTGACAGGTTTGGAGAATCATAGCTAATAGTTTCACTTTAAGACATGGAATTACTGCGCAATATATCCAAGGCCATATATCTAAAATGACTTAGGTTTAAAAGTATTGTCTGTCCTCCCCAGTAGAATTAAGTTCCATAGATGAAGTTGCATTGCTCTATTTGATGTTTTTAAAAAATAAAATTGCTAAGAAGTACAATAGGTTTTTTGTTTGTTTGTTTGTTTTTTAAGATAGGACAATAATTTGAAGCTAGGAGAAAAGGTAACAATAGCAATAAGCAAAGTCTGGATTTGAGTGGTTATTACAACTCTTAAAGCAATCTGTTTATTCAGCTACTGATAAAACTGATTGTGCTAAAAATTATGCTCAGACCGAATATATCATAAGCTGAATGTGCTACACTGTTAAAATAAGCCCTTTCTTTTTGTCATTTTTATTTGACATGAAGTAAGTTTTACATTATTTTTGGATAATTAGGATATATTTATTTTAAGATGTTTCGCATTCTTAAAATTGCACTGGCTTAAATATTGGTATAATAAATTTAATACTTGAATTAACTATTCAGACTTTTGAGATATCCCAGATTTGGCAGCTAGAAAGCATCTGTAGATGAGAGGGAAGTCTTTCTCTCTAACCTCTGAAGGCTCAGTAATTGAGTCCATGAAATAAACTGACAGTAGACAGACTACAGGAGAAAAGACAAGAAATTTATTATGTGCCTACACACTGGTATCTCACAAAATATGAGACTTGAAGAATAGCCAGAGGATTGAGGTATATATATCTCTGAGCTACAGAGAAGCAGGGACTTGGGACTTCTGTTGGGGAGGGGGCAACAGGTTATGGGAAAGTAAAGGGACGAAATGTATGGCAAACAACATCTGTCTTGTTAAGCAGATAAAAAGCTTCTCAGGTAATAAAAGTTGTCTGAAAGTAGCCCATCAGAAGAATCTGTGGTAGCTGTGGTACAAAGTCTATCTGACCTAAGCATTACCCTCAGTAACCTCTCCTATGATAACATCTTCCCTAGTTCATGATATTTTCATGACATTTGTTACCTTTGTAGGTTTAACTTTCTTTCATAGAAATACAGCTTGTCAGAGTCACTCTTGTATCTGCAGTTTCTCAGAATAATCATCTTGAAATATGCCAAAAAGTTGTTTTTAAAAAAATGCATTTATTTATTAAAACTTTTGGCTATAGATTATTTTTGTATATGTTTTTGTTGGCTCTGTCACATAGGGCAGGTCATTGGTGGATATTGTATGTGTATAGTGAGTCAGTTCTTATTCAATGGTTTTATAAGGAGCTTTATCCCCTTTGCTTGGCACTTCTCGCTGCCACCCTGTGACAAATGATGTGCTTTCTTCCCCTTCTGCCATGATTGTAAGTCACTGAGGCCTCTCTAGTCATACTGAACTGTGAGTCAATTAAACCTCTTTCCTTTTAAAATGACTTAGTCTCAGGTATGTCTTTACTGGCAGCATAAATAAACTAATACACAAGTTTAGAGAAAATTGCCTTAATACTTTAATATATATTAAAATGTTCTTGAATAATTTAAAATCTTCCATTCACTGTCCCTCCCATTCCACATATTGTAATTCAGTGTTTAAGGGCTTGAATCCTCAGTGCAATTTACTAGCTATGTGACATCAAATTATTATTTAGTCTCTTTATGTTTCATTTTCTTTTTCTTTTTTATTTTGTCTTTATTTTTGTAAAATACATATAAAAATTATATTTCCATTACTGGAAACATTGAAAGAATAAACGAAGTCATCGTAACTCATATAGAGTATTCAATACAATGTTATTACTGATAGTAAACCTTATGAAAATTTAGATATTTTCATGATTTCTCAGAGACACTTGGTCATATTTAGAGTGTTAGGCCTCCATGTGCAAGCCTGGACCTGGACCCAGAAAGTCTTAAGTCCTGCCTGCCTCTGCTTATCATCCCTAACCCCTCTCCCCCCCCCACCCCCCCACCCTCCTCCCCCACCGCGTTTGCAATCCTTAGTCCCTGATCTGTCAGCTGAGCTTCCTCTCACCCCACACTGCAATCTTAACTGTTATTATGATAATGTGAATACTCCTCACCCCACTGTACCGTCTTAAGTACTCTTATCCCAGCCGCCTTTGTAACTGAACTTATGGTAATGTATACTCCTTGCCTCTACCCCCACCACTGTAACTGATCTTACTCTGTAACTTCCCACTGCCCACCCCAAACCTTTAAAACCAAATCCTATCCCACTGCCCTTTGCTAATGCCCTTTTTGGCCTTAGCCCACCTGCACGAAGGTGAGGTGTGGCGCTCACACAAAGCCTGTTTGGAGGGGTCTCTTCATTCAAAGCGTGCGTTTTTAACATAGAGGAAATACATAAGAATTCTGAATTTTTAAATAAATACATTAAAAAATAAAAATCGAACACAAAACAATAATGATCATACATAACTCTTTAGTAAACTGTTGGATTTAGGAATGCCACTGAGATTCTCACTAACCTTTAGAACATAGGAACATTGGAAATAACTTAATCTGATGTTTCCATTCAACACTTGGAAGACCAGAGTCAGAGAAAAGTTACTTGGTTTGTCCAAGCCAGGTAATGTACAATGTTCTTTTCTGTAACATCCACTGTTTAAAAATACTGAAAAAATGTGATAAGGGAGGTCAAATCAAATATTTAAAGATAAACACACCTGAGAATGTCTGATTGAATAATTGAAGATTACCAGACTTACAATATATTGCATGTATACACATCAATTCTATCAAAAACGTCTGGCTTCCATGAAAGGATAAGCTCCGTCACAGGGCGAAGAACTTGAACTGTGCTAGTCCAGATCGAGATGTGCTCTAAATGTGAGGTATATGCTGGATTTTGAAGGCTTAGTATGTAAAAATATATGTAACATATTCATTAATAATTTTTAGCATTGGTTAAATGTTGAACTGATAATATTTTAGATAAATTGGATTAAATAAAATGTTTTAAAAATAAAAAGTTGGGCGAAATGTGATATTAAATTTTTTAAAAATTATTTGAAATATTTGAACCAAAAAGTTTGTCAAAATGTGATATTGAAAAAAAGTATTTGAAGTATAATATAGTTACTCTAATATGGATGATAACTTCATACAATATATTAAACCTTGGTCCTACATTTTAATTATAAAAATTAAATGATATTAAATATCATGAGATACATGTAACTTGGCATTTTCAGGATATATCTATGTCCACAGAACTCTTTTTCTTTTTAGTAAAGGTAATATTTAAATGTTGAATGAGTAGCACATGAAAATTCTAAATCATTCTATCAATAAATTCACAAGAAAGTAAAAGTATTTTGTCAGGAGACAAAATTTACAAAGGAAAATCTGTTCATATGTCATTGATTTTGACTTTCAATCCAGCATTTAAAATATTTTCATTTGATTAGAAAGATCAGAAAGACTGTGTCTCAAATGAAATATATTAAAATATTAGATATGAAATAAAGACATTCAGATAAACATTCTTTTCTTTTTTTTTTTTTTTTTTTTTTTTTTTTTTTTTTTTTTTCAGGATTTAAGTTAAAGCTTAATGTAGGTATCTTGCTTAAATTTGTGATGAGTTGTCCACAAATTACATACAACATTTCTCAGCTTGAATGTTGATTACAGTAAATGTTAAAAGGTATCATTGGGTGTTTTTGTGTTAAAAATTCATATTTGGAAACCAGAGATCTGTGGAAAGGTGTTTAGCATTTTAATAAATGTTTATCATTTGAGGTAAATGTTGGCAATAATTACAATAAAATTACTGGAGCAGATTCTGATATGTAAAATAAAGCAAACCGCTTTCTCCTAAACTTATCCCATTTTTCTCAACAACATAAAAATATCTAAATATTTTCTTAAAAACATGACTCAATTGATATACTGGTATATAATTACACTTCTGAATTCAGACCTGTCAACAGGGATGATCAGTAAGGTACAAAATTTTGGCTTTAGATTAGTTTTCTATATGTGTTTCTTGGCTCTGTCACATAGGGCAGGTCACTGGTGGTTATTATATGTATGTTATAAGCTTATTATAAATGCTCATATGCTTATTAAACTTATTATAAATGCTCATATGCTTATTATAAATGCTTATATGCTTATTAATACCAAGTGACTTACACAGAGCTCCTATTAGTGATAAAAATAAGCTTTATTTGAGAAGTAATACAATATTAATTTTTGTCATAAAATTAATATGACTTGCAAAAATGTATGATGTACAGAAAAATTAAGGAATTCATGGAATAAATTTAGAGATAATTTCTAAATTTATTTTTACTTTAAACAAGCATGTTGAATGTCCTTGCAATTGTAGATAGCAATTATGGCATTGCAGTGTCAATGCTACTATGTCAAAAATAATATTTCTGGTTTAGCATAGAGACATAAAACTTTTGATGGAAATAATAAGGTGGACCCTAGCTATATAATTTATTCTTCAAATCAGTACTATTTTGACAGTGAAAATACAGCTATAAATAATAATGCCAGAAAAACAGGAGTTAAATAAAACTGTGCCAGAAAAAAAATGTATATCAATTTTTCTTCTCAGACATTTAAGAGTTTAAAGGAATTTATGTGGTTTGTCATATGTCATGTGATATACTAGTAGCAGGAATAGAAATAAAACCTTGATTTTTCTGGATCCACATTGAGTTTCTGGAAACCCACAGTAGCCATGTAAATGTGGTAAGAACTCAAATATGTCATATCAAGTAATTTTTGAAATATTTTTGTCTACTTGAAAATGACATTATCAAAGCCATTTCCCTACTAACATCATACAGGAGGTTATAGAGTCCTTGTTTTGTATGGTTCTGTTATGCACAAACTCAGTCTCTATGTTTTAGTTTAATAACACCAGTCCTCCAATAACAAGGTTCAAATTTGTTACCACAATGCAATAGCTAAGTAAATGCATAAAGTACAAACTACCCTGCTATCTTTTTATTCCACAAATTATAATAAATGCAAATTGTGATCAGTAACCAATCCCTTTGTTCTATGTCCGTCAGCGACTGGTCATTGTGCATTTCTTATTTAGTTCATGTGCAGACAGCGATACATACAATTGTGTTGCCTCCTTGTCTCCTAATGATAAATCCATTTGGCATTAAAAAAAAATCAAAAAGAAAAGTCTCCAGTAAAGAAGAGAATGTTAGCAAAGAAACAAGATAATGCTGGAAGTAAACTTGAACAGAATGTAAATATGCTGTCAAAGAAGTGATACCTGACTCTGGAAATGCTGTTTGTTACCATTTAAAAGTCTGCAGTTATACAGCCAAAGGGACTTAATGAAGTTGAAATTATCAACGTAAGTGAGGAAAGTCAGTCATGACAAATGATGACGATATCCCAGAGAAAATGATGCCAGCAAAAATCTTTATATTAATGGAACTCTTGGAGATACTTCATAGCATTGAAAGTGCATGCAATGGATAAAATGTTAGAAGGTGATCCAAACTTAGAAAAGAAAATGATAACTTGCCAAGTCATAGAAAGGCAAACATCCACCCATTCTGTTTTGATTTCAGAGATGGAGTCTTGCTCTATTGCCCAGGCTGGAGGCAAACACTTTTTAAACTACTTTTGACAAGTTTTTACAAACTAAACACTTTAGTTCTCAATGTTTCTAATGATTTAAATTACAGTTAAATTTTATAAATATTTATTTCTGAAATAAATATGAGTTTAGGTTTTATTTTTCATTTGCCTATGTGTTTTTAACTAGTAGTAAAGTAGTTTTTAATGTTTGGATAAAAAGGCAAAGGTCATAGAAAAATCACAGTTTTTTCATTGATTATTGAAAATTTTTTGCATGTCTTTAGCTTGCATGGTTAATTGAAGTTCTTAGAATACTGGACAAAGTGAGGCTCACCTGTAGTATGAAATATATTTAAACAGATTGGGTTTTTTTTTTAATGCTCATTTTTTAATAACGTTTGCTTCTATCACATTGACCATTTTTGTACTTTTAAATTTTGATTTAATTTTAAATTTACAGAAAACTTGCAATAGTAAAATTAACTGCTAAAAACCTTCCACCTGTATTTGGCAATTGTTTACATTTTCCTCCATTTACTTTATTATCATTTTCTCTCTGTCTCTGCATGTTTTCCTCTATCTGCCTCCCTCCACATTCCTACACTGCCCCTTCCTTTATCTTTCTTGGCTTTGTCATTTCTCAACCTTATTAGCTAGTTTGTTTAGAAATCCTCTCTACAGGTATTGATCGACTTACGATCTATGCAACTTACAACCATTTGACTTTACGACGACAATCGCTAGCCACGACTGCTCTGCATCTGGCAGCGCAAACGTTGCCCAGCTGGGCCTACGACAGTGCAGACCAGCTTCCGGCAGCGCTACCATCTCCGCGTGCACCATTTCAACTGTTATCCCAGACTCGGTACAACAATTTGTGTTTTGTGTCTTGGATATTTTTCATCAAACCCCTCCCAATAAACTTCTTATACGTTTCAAAGCAAAGGACCCAAACATCGAACGATTTACAAGGATTGAATGGATGGTGCACAATGTGTTTCGTCCATATTGTGAAATTTGTGAAGAAAAAAAGAAACATGCAATTCAGACAAAGCTCACCATGTTTATGAAAAAATCAACTCCGGTAACCCCAACTGCTGCCTCAGATGACGACATCAACGATCCGCAGCCAAGCACCAGCGGCCAATAAAATGTTTCGTACATGTTTATATATTTTGATATGTTTTGCAATTGGGAAAATGTTTCCTCTGGTATTTTTTACACCTGTATTTTGTATTTTTGTATGCACCCGTATTTTGTAATTTTGTATGTTTTGCAAATATTAAACCAGTTGTACTGGTAATGCAGTGTTTTACTTAGACCTGAAGAATGTAAAAATAAGAAACAAAATGATGTAGAGATGATACAAATGGCATAAAATAAACAAAGAAAATCATGATATATAACAATAATGAAATAAAATTATGATAAAATATGACTTAAAGATTTTTATAATATCATTTCACAGTACTGTACATATAGCCTACTCAACTTATGACCAAATTGTGTTATGACCATTCTGTCGGAACCAATCGTGGTCGTAAGTTGAGCACTAGCTGTATTTGGTTGTCTGAGATTCAGGTTAGGTGTATTATTGGTAGGAATACCATGGAATTGAGATGGCTTTTTACTGACTCTTGCAGTTTTATCCCATTACTGGTGAGATTAACTTTAATTCTTTGTTGAAGTTACATCTGTTAGGTTTTTCTTTGTAAACTTACTTTTTTGGTTTAAAATATAAATTTGCAAAGGGATATTTTCTAATTTTTAACTACTTTATTTCTCACCAAAGGATAACCCACTAGTTTTGGCACATATTAATGATGCAATTTTTTGTTTTTTAAGTTCAGATAAATTAAGGGATAAAGGTAATTAGAATGTAAATTGGTGCCATATTTCTGTGGAGTATTTGGGAAAAAAATCAGAAGTTTAAACACTTAAATATCTAGTAATTTCTTTCGCAGAAATTTGTTCTAAAAAAAAATCACTGATTTCTTCATCTTACCTATATTTAAGAGAGTGATACTTTTTAAATAAACTAAGTAACCTACAACAGAGGATTATTACATCAACGTAATAAAATATTAAGCAATTACTTTAAATTATGTTTTGAGATATATTTAATGGTCAAGACAATTATTTAGCATATAATCTTAAGTAAAATAAATCCAATTACAAAACAGCATTGAATTATCAAATTTTACCTGAATTAAGGTTTCTTTAAGAATAAAATAGGCCAGGCACGGTGGCTCAAGCCTGTAATCCCAGCACTGTGGGAGGCCGAGGCGGGTGGATCACGAGGTCAAGAGATCAAGACCATCCTGGTCAACACGGTGAAACCCCGTCTCTA
>NW_016107514.1:6502513-6504186 GCF_001604975.1 Cebus imitator
AAAAAAAAAAAAAAAAAAAAAGAATAAAATAAAAGTTCATTTTATAAAAGTAATGATTATTACCTCTAGATTAGTAGCATTTTAGTACCATTTCATTTTGTCTAATATTGTTTAATTTTTTGATATTGTATAAGTAAAAAAAGATTTGATATTTTTGTGACATAAGTTTTATATTTGAAAGAAATAAAACATTATAGGCATCTTCAGTAATATTCACATTAATATTATACAATATAATTTCAGTTAGTGTGAGCTGAGCAATCAGTTCTTTGCAAGGTTTAACTCACTCCTTTGGGATCAGTGGAAATGCTAGCTTTTGATTCATAGTGACCAGTTGAAAATGAAGATAAAATAAATTTTTTGATCCAAGTGTATTTGCTTATAAATTCATGGATTTGGAAATAAAACTACAAAAGCAGCATTAATTCAAATTCCTTTTAATTTTTCTTCCAGGAAAAAGTCTTATTGTGCCCAAATTCTAACTAGCATGGATGCTCTTCAACTTATGATGGGGTTATATTCTGATATATGCATTGTAAGTTGAAAATAATGTAGGTGGAAAATGCATTTAATATACCTAATCTACTGAACATGATAGCTTAGCCTACCCTACCATAAACATGAGCAGAATACTTACTTTATACATACTCTACTATTGGGCAAAAATCATCTAACACAAGTGTATTTTGTAATAAAGTGTTGAATAGCTCATGTGATTTATTAAATACGGTACTGAAAGTGAAAAACAGAATTTTTGTATGGGTACCTGAAGTGTGGTTTACTACTGAATGTGCATTTCTTCCACACCATTATGAAGTTGAAAATCAGTAAGTCAAACAATTGTAAGTCAAGAGCTGTATGTGTATTTTTAGAATTTGTCATTATTATTCTTCAAATGGGTTTTTATTCATCTATAGTAGAGGCATTTTACATACAAAAATATTAAAATATTTTTCAGTTGAATGAATTAGCATTGTATTATTGTAAAATATCAAATTTATATATTTTATAAGATCCTTCTTAACATGTGCCAGGATTTTTCATTAAATTCTCATTTGCATTCGCATCATTTGTACTTCTTTCTTTTACTGAATATCTTTTCTTTTTATTCTTGGTATTCTCTACTACATGTTCTTTGAACTCGCTATTTTTTAAAAAACAATGTCATGATCTTGTATATGCTCATAACTCCTACTTCTAATTTCTATTCAAGAGCAGCCTCCCTGGGAAATGCTCAGTTGATAGCCTTGGGTTGACTTCATTGTTTCATATCTTCATATTCTACTATTGTGTATGTATACCTTTATACAGAAATGTCCATATTGCATTGTAAATACTTGTTTGCATGCCTATCTCTAAGTTTATCTGTAGCCCTCTGCCAAAACAAATACACTTTGCTTTCTTTTTATTTCCTACAAATTGCATAGAGATTTGAATATACTGAATTTAATTTAATGCTTGAAATATTTTGGCAAAATTGTAATAAAAATTATTTACAAATCTTACTCTTTGACACCAAAAATTACTTAACAATTAAAATGAAATATTGGGGGCCGGGCGCGGTGGCTCAAGCCTGTAATCCCAGCACTTTGGGAGGCCGAGGGCGGTGGATCACGAGGTCAAGAGATCGAGACCATCCTGGTCAACATGGTGAAACCCCGTCTCTACTAAAA
>NW_016107514.1:6504326-6517701 GCF_001604975.1 Cebus imitator
GTCTCAAAAAAAAAAAAAAAAAAAATGAAATATTGTTTTTTAAATTCAAAATTTTAAATTAAATTGACTTAATTACATGAATCATGGCTAATATAATAGATTCAGCACTGATAGGCTGCAGGAAGTTTTTAATTTGTTTTTTTTAATCCTGATTCTATGCTAGATTTATATGAAACTGTTGGATTACCACTCTTTCCTGAGCCAGAATCTATCAGTTTTAAACAAAAATGTCTAAGCATTATACTTACAATATGCTTTGGAAAATGCTAGCAATGGAATGATTAAAGAACTTTATCCTAACTTTTAGAATATAACAAATCTCCCAGTATTATTTGCCCCCAAAGCAATGCATAACCACTAATAGGTAGAAAGGATAATGAAAGAGAGAAAGGAGACTGAGGCTCTTCTCAAGGATATTATCATAATTGTGGATCTCTGCAATTTTGCCAAACATAAGTACATCAATAACTAACCTAGGAAACTTTTAATCTTTTATCTATGTCCTGTTACTCATATCATCTCTTTGGAAGGCAGGAGGATAAAAATGTTTATCTTGTTCCTGGAGCCCCACCAGAAACCATAATAGCTTTACACAATGCAAGGTAATCTCAGGTCTCAAAAAAGTACAGTAAATGAGTTTTCAGTAATTTAATCTGAGTATAAAGAAGGCTTTCATTGTCAAGCTTAAAGAAAATAGGACAGATATTATGGATATTATGCACCTTGAAATTTAATATCTTTTATTGTCAAACTAACTCATATTTTTAAAGATATATATTTAAAAATATATAAATAATAATCCCTAAACTAAATGTATACATTGCAGTAACGGAAGTAAAAACCATAGGCTGGGTGCAGTGGCTCATACTTGTATTTCAAGCACTTTGGAAGATCAAGACAGGCGGATCACTTGAGGCCAGGAGTTCAAGACCAGCCTGGCCAACATGGTGAAACCCAGTCTCTACTAAAGATACAAAAATTAGCCAGGCATTGTGGCATGTCTCTACTGCAAATACAAAAATTAGCCAGATGTCGTGGTGTACGCCTGTAATCCCAGCTATTCGGGAGGCTGAGACAAAAAAATCACTTGAACCCAAGAGGTGGAGGTTGCAGTGAGCTGAGATGGTGCAGTCTCAATAAACAAAACAAAACAAAACAAAAAACAACATGAAGTTTAGGTCTGAAATGAAAAACCATGTTTCAGTTATCCTATTCTCAGAAAGCTCTATGTCCTTCAAGTTAGAAAATTCAATATGCTCTAGGATCTGAGCAGATAGACAAATAAGCTATATCCTGAATATTCTCCAGTGAATAATGGCATAATTGTTCTTGTAAATATTTTTGAAAGCTTTCCATTTTAAAAATACATACATAGGAGTCTTCTGCATTTGAAGATGGCATTATAAAATATTTTTATTTTTATTTTTTTCTGCTTAAGGGTGGAGGTGGTTGGAAAGACTAATTCAGGACATGACATCCTGGTGTTCCAACCAGTTTACTTCCTGCAGTAGTCAGTTAACTTTCTGTAGGTACCATGGCTCTTTAAAGCCTATTATCTGACCTCACAGGCCATATTTCTCTATGACTTAAAATAGGAAGTTCTTTATAATACGACTTTATACTGGCTGACCTTCTTCTCCCATGCCACTGCTACCTCCCAGAATACTTCCATTGAGCTAGTAGGGTCAACCCTAGAAGTGGATCTGAAGTATCTGAAAGCCCCTTGACTCCATTGTTCAGTGGTTTTGATTTTTTTTAAGCAGCAAAATTCTTTCCAAAAAAAAGAGTAAAATATCAAATATATAAAAGTGTTAAAAGTGGAGCAGGTCTATTTGAAAAAAAATAAGTAGGATTTCTACCTTCCCTCCTAGCACCTCCTCTATGATCATTTCTCAGGCAGTTTCTCAGCATCACTTTGTCTCCATCAAGAACTGTTTGAAAACTACTGAAAAATGTTGTAAAGAATGGAACAGACACCAGCCAATGGAAGGCAAAATGGCTACAGGTGGGCCTGTTTCTTTACTAAAACAAAACAAAACTGCATTTATGTATGGTTGCATTTTCCTGGACTATGAAACAATCTGAATTGGCAACTCATAACTAAAGCTTTATTGTTTTCTTATACATAACCACATATTAGTAATGTCTCAATTCTCTTTTTTCTTGTAATCTTGTTCTATCCTAGCTAAAGCATTTGCCTAGTTACAATATCATTAGAAATTACTCACAGTCGACTAGTTTCAAATATACTTTATTTTTAAAGTGATTGTCTTTCTAATTCCAGCTTTATACCTATAAACTGGTGACCAAAAAAGATTATGAACATCTTTGATCCTGTTTTCTCATGCATAAAATAGAAATGCTAAAAATTTAGTGACTTAAACTATGCAAAATTTATCAAGCTCAAAATCTGGCCCACACTTGTTGCTTAGTAATATTAATGTTGTCTTATGCTTTACAGATAGAAAACTGCCTCCTTTGACCATTGTCTACTGACTTGTACAAAGAAAATCATGTATAATCTTTAAAAAAAAGAATTATTTTTGTAGAAGGATCTAATAACAGGAAGTCAAGTCTCATTTATTGTATAAAAAGATGTATGCCTAAATTATTTGTCTTATTTCTTACTGACAAAAACATGTTAAATTAGCCCTTTTTCATACACACAGTTCCAATAATTAATTCATGTGTAATCTTTAGAATTAGAAGTCGAGGGCCATTTGCAGATCTTTTTATTTGCCATTGTTCCTTACAGTAGAGCGATAAGAATCATTTGTGATTATAATGTAAAAATGATGTATTCTACTTCTAGCCATGACCAGCCCCTGACTGGTAGCCAGACTAGATCTCCATTAAAAACATTCATACATCTGGATAAAATAAATGATTCAACTCTTTTCAGGCATTGAACAAGAAGCAACACAGGACTATGAGTCTTAAATAAAGGAAAATATATAAGTCAAACAAAAGCTGAAACAATTAATTAAAAGAAGATTTGTATAATAAGAAAAACCTCTTCTTTAAAATAAAGTAGAATACTAGTAGATGAAAACTGTTTTTACAGAAATGGCTGATATGCAGATAAATGTAACAAACTTCCTTTTTTCTCTCCTTAAATTTTATTTGAAGGAAGCCAATTATCTAAAACCAAATAAAAATAGTAACAGTATAATAGGTTTTATTAGGTATACAGTTGTAAAATATATAGAAACAATAACACAAAGGCTGGAAGGCAAGTGGAAGTTACCTGGAAAATTCTTAAATTTTAAGTGATGTGATGACATATTATAATTCCTAAAGTAGCCACTAAATATCTAATAATAAAAATATATATATTGAGAAGTCCAGTAGAGGAATTAAAATAGAATACCATGACTATTTAATTGAAGAAAGACAAAATGAGAAATGCAGCACAAGAACAACAAAAATGAAACAAATGGAGGTTGACTGGCACAATGATAGACCTAAATCCAACCACATAAACAATTATATTAAATATATATAGGCAAAATACTCCACATAAAGGGCAGAGACTTTTAAACTGGAAAAAAGATACAGATAGGTACTTTTTGTGATAAATAAACTTTATATACACTTATAGATGTTACCAAACAAAAAATAAAGAGAAAAAAGAGATTCATTATGATTCATCAAAATTAAAAAAATCTCTTGATGGCTTGTACCTGTAATTCCAGCTATCAGGAGGCTGAGGCAGGAGGATAGCTTGAGGCAGGAGTTTGAGAACTGCCTGGGAAACAGCTAAATGGGTCTCCAAAAAAAAAAAAAAGATTAATTATCTAGGCATAGTAGGACATGCTTATAGTCCCAGGTGCTTAGGAGACTGAAGCAGGAGAATCACTTGACTACACTCGAACTTGAGGGATGGAATTAAAAAAAAAAAATCACAAAATTCTTCTCGTCAAAAGACATCCTAAAGAAAATCAAAACTCAAGTCACATACTCACAGAAAATATTTTTAGTGCCTGACAAAGAATTTCTATATTGAAATAATATAAATATATCATAATAAAATATTAATTTAAAAGATAATTTAATTAAAACATAGGGTAAATAATAGAGGAGATATCTCACGACAGAAAATATAAGGAAATAAGATAAATTCATGAGAGTGGCTAAACTTTAATACATTAACAATACTAAATGCTGGTGATAACATAGAACTGGAAGTCTTTCACCCTATGTGGAAGTGTAAAATTGTACATCCACTTTGAAAGTGTTTGGTGGTTTCTTATGAATTTAAAACTGAATCCACCCAGGAATTGTAGTCTTACTTATTTACTCAAGAGGAATGAAAACATGTAGCACAAAAAGGCATATAGAATGTTTGTGGCAACTTGATTTATAATAACTAAAAATTGGAAACAACCATTATAAAAGACATATAAATAAACAAATGGAGATATAGTCCTGTAATAAAATATTTCTTTCTTAGACATTAAATTAAAATTTAAATTTTAATGTCTATTTCTTAGACATTGAATATTCGACTCCTGATATATGCCACATAATAAGTAACTCTTAAAATCTTTATGCTGTGCAAAGTAATCCAGAAAAAATGAGTGTATACTCTTATTACTGTATGTGAAGTTCCAGAACAGGCAAAACTAACCCATGGTAGTAAAAATTAGAACAAGGCTTGCCTCTAAGGTGTTGGAAATTAATTTTAATGGGATATGGGGAAACTTTCTGGGATGATGGAACTGTTTGATGTCTGATTTAGGTGCTGATTACATTAATATGTTCATTTCTCAAATCTCATCAAGTTGTCTAATTAAAATTATGTATTTTACTGTGTAAATATTTTTCTTCAGTTAAAAACATGATAAAATTTAAGCAAGCTCACACATTATCAATCCAAGAAATACTGACGGGATTTTTTTTTTTAGTTTCTCTATATAAATAGCTTTATGGATCTTCTAATCACACTAAATGAAGTACTTTAATAAAGTACTTTTTCTAGCATTCAGACACACTTTAATCTTATTAAAACTGGTCAAATTTCACCTACTAATTAAGCTAAAATCTCAATAAAATATTTGAAATCTAATCTTTTTCTTTTATTCTTCAGCACTTAACTGATAGCAAAAATTTCATAATACTCACATCAAGACCTAGGCAATTAAAGTTCTAAAAAATATAGGTTATGTATTAAATGCTAGATAAAATTTATTTGCAATTTGCCTTTCTAAAATATTTATTACTCATTTTATATTTATTGTTATGGATTACTTTCCTCCAATTTTGTAAATGATGAAATGTTATTTTTATTAATATGTTAGAGAGAATAATATGAAGAACACTCACATGTCTACCACCCAGATTTAACAAATGTAGGCTTCTTATACTGTAATTGCCATATTTGTTGAAATCCTTTTAAAAAATAAAATATTACACATACCATTGAAGTTGTATCTATACCCTGCTTCCTTTCTATTTCCTTTCCTCTCAGAGAGGACAGTTCCACATTTATTACATGTCTTTTAAAAATATTTTTCTATGTATCCTTTCAGCAATATACAGTATCATTTTAGGCTGTAAAATTTTAAGTTTTATGTTTATGTAAATGTACCTTTTAAGTTTATGTAAACGTACATATTCCTTATCCTTTTTCTAATTTGTTTTGTTTTTACATTAAATTATCATATTTTCTACTTCAAAATGAAATAATAAAAGTTAACCATGGGAAACCTAATTGCCATTGATTTAATTGCTTACCTGGTTTTCTCAATTTATTCTTTGATGTAATATTTATAGGTATAATGAAGAAGAAAAGTAAGAATTATTGAACAATCATTCTCTACTACACCTTGTGCTAAGTACTTGTTTACATTTTCTCATTGTATTTTTAATGGGTGTATAAACAATGTTAAACATCCTTAGGAGTAAAGACAAATTGCTGTTGGTGTAACAAATTGTTGTGAAACTCAGTCTGAACTATCAAGATGTCTAAAATGTAATTGCCATGTGAGAATATTGACATACAACCACAAGTAATACAAATTAACATATGCAAGCACTGACAGAATAGTATTAAGCAAAAAAACCTACATCAACAAGAGTTCAAAAGTTATAAATATTTACCAAAGTCAGAGCAGGACTCACAGATCCATATGATGTTTTGTCTTAGTAAAAGAGTAAATTAGATTTCTACCTGTCTCATTCCTCAGAGTTTTTTTGGTAATCCTTCCAAATGTTCTCCTCTTGAACAAACTGCATTTTCCCTTAGTCTTTACCACACTTTTCAAGCTTCCATTCTACTGCCTTTATTCTTAATCCTCTACTTCCTGGTTTCCTCTGTGTGACTCTCCAAAAATTTCTCTTTATTGTTATAATCTTCCAAAAATATAACTCTTATGATGTCATTTTGTGTACTGATATCCTTGGACCTTTCCATGCCCTGGTAGTTGAAAATTCAGACAACTTAGAATGGCAGACCATTAGTACTTAGGTGACTGGGCCTCTGTTTATCATTTCAGAAAATTCAGAAACTTTCAGAAAATTCCTTCTTTAGGAAGCCTTCTCTGAGCTAACCCTTTCCTCATTGCCCCCACCATTATCTTTCTTATACAAAAGTAGGATTGGGAGAACTTTCTATGTATTTTGCTAATTACTATTATTACTTCCCTTATTTTAATTATTGTACTACATTTCATTTATATTTTTACTTTCCTCTAATATTATTGCACCCCGAGTTCCCTTTTATTCTGATTCTCCTAGTACTTACAGTAATGATTAACACATAGGTTTCATGAATAAATATAGCAAGGGAAGAAAGATATTAGTAATAGAAAATTACCCTGTCAAAATCTTACTCTAAAGTGTAGTTGTTCACACACACTCCACCTTGGAGTCCTTCTTACTGTCAATTTTCCAGTAAACTTAATCCATGTTGACAGACTGCCATTCTGTATAAATGTAACATATCTAATATTTGGCAAGTTTTGATGAGGACAAACATAAGACTGATATAATGATATTGAAAATTCAAGGACAGAAAGATAAATGGTAGTCATGGAATACCTGTTACATATCAGAGAGTTTTCCTGTGCTAAGTATGCATAACCCTTAAGTAATATAAGACAGATGAGTCCAAATTTAATATAGATGAGTATTCAGTAGAAAAGGAAAATGAAATAAGAATCTATTATCTAGTAAAAATAAAGAAAATTCTAAAACATATAATAATAACAGATACAGAGAAGCTGCTACCTCCACAATTAAAAAAGACACCCAGTGAAAACCTTGCTCCCAGGGCTGAGACACAGAGCTTTCCAGTGAGCGTTCTGTTCACTGAAGAGTTGAAAAGTTGCAGTAATTTCAGGGTGATTGAACTTGCTGAAGATTTGTTCTTTTAAGTGCTAGGAAAAGACTATTCAGGTGGAGATGTTTTGCTGGAGATAATTGATGAAACTGCTACTGGCAGCCTTGCCCTGGGAGAGCCAGATGCTTGAGAAGGTGTGGTGCCTGCAGCAACTGGGCAGTGGAGGAGCTACACTTGCTGCAAGAGCCTGTAGAAAGAGACACTAGAACCAATAAGCAAAACCAATTCCTTCTGCAATATCTCTCTAGCACTCCTTACTGGCAGCTGGCAAAGGTAAGCTATTTAAAGGACCTGGTTACATTTTCACATAAAAGGCAATGGAGCATGAACTTGGAGCTGAGAGGCAATAAATTGGTAATTAGCACAGTTGGTGTTAACAATCTACTTTTTAAAGATGAGAATAATGACTCTCAGAAAGACATAGTAAAATCTCTGAGCTCATACATCTTTGGAACTAAGGAAAGATAATTTGGAACTAAGGAAAGATCATGGTGAGGACTGAGGTATCTAAATTAGATAACTGACAGTGGATGTTTGTTTTGAGATCTCTGGAATGATTTCCCAATTGGGAAATGCAATGCCTTTAATATAAGAGTTTAATCTGTTTCTCAAATGGGTAGCTTTTGTATGCAGACATCATACTACCCTGATATAAAAAATGTCAAGGAAAATATTTTTCCTTTGATTAATAAATATCATTAGAATTGTATAATATGGACCATACTAAATTAAACTCATGTGCTCACTCATTCAGTAAAATTTATTGAATAATAATTATGTGACATACACTATTTTTGTATCTATGGTTTTTGAATTTGATAAAAATACAATTATAAGTATTGTGTTTTCAGCTTGAGTTATAATTTTAACAGTCAATTTAATTTTCTATGTTTGGTGTCATTGTTTTGCTTTTTTTTGAGTGACAAAAAACACAAAGGAAAAAGAAAAAAAAGCAAACAAGAATCCTCATATTTATTAGGATAGTAACCAGTTTTAAAAAGTTGAGGTTGAAATTATTTTGAAATTACATGGGTTTTTTTTCTGTTTCATTTCTACTGCAGTTTTACTTCCAAGTTGCTGACAGTTAGTTTCTACTTTTAGATATCAAAACGTTAAGACTAAACAAAGAAAATATCAAAAAGACTCCAGGAACATCACAAAATACAATAAATCCCAGAGTATGGCTGTATTCTAAGTTGGTTTAAAAATAAAAACGTTATCTATGGCCAGCATAAATTATTTTATCTCAATGGTAAAGGTATTGAAAAGTAAAATAAATTGTTTTTCATGAAGGATTTATATATGTTTGATAGATTAAATTCAATTATGCTTTTTTAGAATGCTTTTTTTCATAAGCAACGTAACTATTTCCTGTCATTTATAATTCTTAGAGTAAGATTAAGTTTTATTTTTTTAACCATACTCATTTTGGTCTCTCTTTTTGGAGGACACATTATTTACTCAAATAAAAATAACTGTTAATTTTGTTTGCACATTTTAAAATAGAGAGACTAGTAACAAATGTCTTATATAGTCAATCCTCCTGTTACTTAAGAATCTATGAATAGGGTCACTATAGTTCAGCTGTTTGTGTTAGATTTATCATTTGAATGTGTCCTTTTCAAAGGCAATAAGAAGTTTTCTGTATTTGTCCCCATTCCTGGAACCAGTCAGTCTCTAGTCATATAATTTTAGCAGGTAAAACTTTTGATGGCTGCAGGAGTTCACACAGTCCTGAGCCTGTGGCATTTTTGTGCAATGGATCATTTATACTATAGTACTTAAAATCCATAGAGGAGGCATTGGGAACTGTGGCTACTCTGAAAATTGCCTTTTCTGGAAGTTAAATGACTTTGAAATATCAACATTTATAGTAGAAGGTAGCATCTAACATTAAGTATCTTGTGACTTATTCTATCATTGATATGATTGCAAAAATATAATCTAACTTGTAAATCTTCACTAGATTCTTTAAATGCATCTTAAAAAATTGAAATTTATAGTAACTATGCATCAACCTTTAAGAAAAGTGGTTTCCTAAGAAGCTATATATTTCATTTATATTATGGTTCTGCAGTATATATCAGGAGTACTTTTGAACCTCTCTTACTTTTTTTTTTTTTTTTTTTTTTTTGAGACGGAGTTTCACTCTTGTTACCCAGGCTGGAGTGCAATGGCGCGATCTCGGCTCACCGCAACCTCCGCCTCCTGGGTTCAGGCAATTCTCCTGCCTCAGCCTCCTGAGTAGCTGGGATTACAGGCATGCACCACCATGCCCAGCTGATTTTTTGTATTTTTAGTAGAGACGGGGTTTCACCATGTTGACCAGGATGGTCTCGATCTCTTGACCTCGTGATCCACCCCCCTCGGCCTCCCAAAGTACTGGGATTACAGGCGTGAGCCACCGCGCCCGGCCCCTCTCTTACATTTTAAAACCCCTCTCTGTGTCCTTTCTCCATGTTTTCACTGACTTTATAGAGATACATTAAAATATTAAATAGCTTCATTAAGAATGATCTACAAAGAAAATGTTTTGATTATTTGAATATTCTTATTCTAGGTATCTCTATTTATAAATTTTTTTTCAATTTTTAAGGTTTAAATTATCTCTACGTTTATTTTTCTACTTTATAAATTGCTAAATTTTATAACAAAATATTCTTAATACAGAATGCATTATTGTACTACTCTGTATATTACCACTTTTGTCACAGCAATTTCCAAAAATGTTCTTCACGCATGTCTTTTCTAAATTGTGAAAGCCGTTAGTGTAGATGTTTCTATTTGTTATGTGTTTCCTAGCATTTACATAGTATTTGTGCTCAAAATAAATTGTAATTATTTTATAGTCATTATCCACTGTCCAAATTAGCCAGAATGTACTCCAAAACCTGGAGTAATTAAAAAAAAATCTCTCTATGTAGAACCTATCTTAACTAAAAGACCACCAAAACTCACACTCTTAGTAGAAAATCAGGGTAAGAGACTGAGAGATGAGAAATTACTTAATAGATGTAATGTATACTATTCAGGTAATGGTTACGCTAAAAGCCCGCTTCACTACTATGCAATATATCCATGCATCAAAACTGAATTTGTACCCCTTAAATTTATGGAAATTTAAACAATTATATAGTTTATACAGATTGGAAGAAGAAAATTTTATTTAGTGATTATAATCAATAAATTAATTTTCTTAGTCCATACTAGAATAAAGTAAGCAATTGTAACTGTGAAAGGTAATTGAGGAACTATGGTTTAGAACTATAGAATGCTAAATCGAGGAGGTATCTTAAAGATGATCATACCAAAGGCTCTCACTTTACTGTTCAGGAAACTGAGGCCTGTCTTGATGTATGTCCCCAGGGAAACAGACTTTTGGATTAAGATTTGCATTTAGAAGGTTTATTGAGAAGTGCTCTAGGGAAGAAAGCTGTGAGTGAGTAAAGGAAGCAAGATTAGGCAGAGGCATTTGGGTAGGCTGGGATGCAGTTGTCGACATAGATCTAAGTTAGCTCCAAGAGGAGCTCTGGGCCTGAGAAGGCCCTACTGAGTTGTCACAAATTGGGTTCAAGCTTCTTTCAGCTGAGTTCCATTCCCAAAGTGTTTCTCATCTATGAACCATCAGCAGTCAACTCTCCTGGCTTGTAGGAGAAAGAGTGCCCTTCTGAAAAGAGATTTAGATGGGGCTTTCAAGCAATCATTAATATCATAGGAAAACCCATTATTACTACTGTTATGGTTTAAATGTTTTTAATCCCCTTCAAATTCATGTATTGGAAGATTAATTCCCAATGCAACAGTTTTGGCAGATGGGACCAAATAGGTTTTGTTTAGGTAGTTCAAAAGCATCCATTAGCATGCATAGATTAATGCCACTATAAAAAGTGCTTGTAGGAGTGGGTTTCCTCTCTTCTGCTCTTCTGCCATGTGAGGAATGGCTTTCCTCTTCCTCAGAGCATATAGCATTTAGGGTACCATCTTGAAAGTGGAGATTGAGACCCCAGAACTCCAAATGCCTTTATCTCAGACTTCATGGCCTCTAGCACTGTGAGCCAATAGTTTTCTGTCCTTTATAAATTACCCAGTTTTACATATTCTGTTATAGCAGCACAAAACAGATTAAGATAAAAATTTGTATCAAAGAAGTAGGATGTTGTTATAATAATACCTGAAAATGTAAAAGCAACTTTGGAACTGGGTAATGGGTAGAGGTTGGAAAAGTGTCAGCTAGAAACCATAACATTTTCTAGAACTGTATGCTGGATAAAGCCTATATTGCTATGATTGGAGAATTAATGGCAATTCTGGTGAGGGCTGAAAAAAATTTTAAAAAGTGCTGTAGGAAGTATCAAAGATTACTTAGGTGATTGTGATCAGAATTTTGGGAAGAAATATAGATGATTCAGACAATTCTGATGAATTCTCACACAAAAATGAGGAAGAAATTATTTGAAACTGGAAGGAAAGACCATCCTTATTATGAAATGGCAAAGAACTTGGTTGAACTGTATCAGTGATCAAGGCCCCTATGGAAGGCAAAGCTATCCTTTGCTTATCCCACCACTATATTTTGAAAGCACATTACTTGTTTTGATTTTATAGGCTCACAGATGGACAAGATTTTGCCTCAAGAAGAATTGTACCTTGAGTCTCCTTCATATGATGTTTAGATGAGACTTGCAACTTTCGAGTTGGTGCAGCTTACGACTTTTGGGCCTACTGTGATGGAATGAATGCATTTTGTATGTGAGAAGTTCATGAATTTGGGGGAGATGGAGGCAAAATGCTATGGTTTTAATGATTGTGTCCTCCAAAACTCATGTTGAAATTTGGTTGCCACTGTGGTGGTGTAAGGAGATGAGACCTTTGGGAGGTGAAAAAGCCGTGAGGAGGTCTGCCCTCATGCGTGGAATTAATTCTGTTTTAAAAGGCCAAGTTTCACCCTCTTCCACCTCTTTGCCCTTTGTTCTTCTGCTATGTGATGAAATAGCAAGAAGGCCCTTGCAAGATACTGGCATCTTGATTTTGGACTGCCTGCAGAACTATGAAAAGTAAAATATCTGTTCATTGTAGATTACTCAGTTTTAAATGTTCTGTTACAGCAGCAGAAAATGGACTAGACAGCATGGATTCTACTGACATTTCCCAAAGCTAGATGTAAGCACATAGACAGGATGAATGACACCTAGGAGGAAATTTTCAGCACTCAGATGCCCCTGCCTAATACTTAGAGAAAGGAAGCACCAATGAAGAGAGCCCTATTTTCCAGAAGTGTCAGTGCCAAAGAACAATAAAAAGGAAGATGTTTTAGTTATAAACATTTCTCCATGTTCCCAAGGAACATGATAGCTTAGAAGTTGGAAATATCTTAACTGAAATACTGCATGTGTTCCAGTTTGGAAATGTTTCCTCAGCTGCACTGATAGCTGTTTGTTCTTCTGAGGAGACAATAACCATCATGAATTCTCTATCAGAGGAAATTTTAGCTATCTGATGTTTCTTGACACCTATTCTGGTGAAGTTAAGATTTTTTCCTACAGACCACTCACTATAGAAGGACTGGAAACTCCAAAAGTCTTTTTCTCTTACTCTATTTTTAGTATTTCACTCAAAGTGAAAATTAATTAGTAAGAACTGTCTGGACCTTTCCCATTTCCATTTTTCATTTTAATTATTGTTAAGATACTTGTAGGCACTTATCAATCATGTGTGTTTTCCCAGGCTTTTTTTGTGTTGTCCTTTGGAACTCCTTATCTCTTTTCCTCCTCTCGTTCTTTATATTTCTCCCACTACCACTATTTTGACTTCTTTTTTAAATAATGAAAATAGGTAAATGATGCAAGTTGTTTCTACTCTAAATTAACTTTTACTTTAATATGCTATCCAAAATAAAATTTTCATGATTCAACTTTTCTAATTAAAGAAGATCACAAACATTGTGGGATTAAATAAATACTAATTGATTATTATGATTATAGAGCATGGTGGCACTTCACAAATACATAAGCATGCACCTAAAAATGTAATCTT
>NW_016107514.1:6517886-6534168 GCF_001604975.1 Cebus imitator
ACCACCATGCCCAGCTAATGTTTTGTATTTTTAGTAGAGACGGGGTTTCACCATGTTGACCAGGATGGTCTCGATCTCTTGACCTCATGATCCACACCCCTCGGCCTCCCAAAGTGCTGGGATTACAGGCTTGAGCCACCGCGCCCGGCACAAACTTTTTTTATTCTTTTTTTTTTTTTAATATTCCTCGGCCTGAGGCATCTTAGGACATAACTTAAAAGCCTGCATTAAAAAAGGCTCCTATATGGCATATTAAATTCTTCTGCTACATTGGAATAGTCCTCTCCAATTTTAGCCTTTTCCTGTTACCAGAGCAGCCAGGAATATTCTCACATAAATGAATATGAGTATCTTGATGTATCAACTCTCATATCTAATTCCAAAATATTTGCCTCAGAAAATTGAATTCTTGATATTTGGTAAAATCTATGAGCTACTCAAATATTTTGGCACCAAGATGTCACTGTGGTCACCCATAAGGTAAAATACTAACAGATTAACCAATAGCAACTCTGTATAAACTCAAAATATCAACGAAGTGTAAAAACTAAATGATCTAAGTCATTGAAAATACCAAAAAACATTGGAGGACATAAGTAAATAAGTTAGAGGATATGATGTAGACGTCTGTTATGTTACCTAATTTCAGACACCTTTCAGAAAAAAAAAAAGAATAGTTTTAACTACACATAAATGTTAGTGGAACTGGAATTGATCACTCAATTTTAAATCTGCTCAACACTGGCATACAGAGTTTTTGAGGACCTCACTGTTTTTTCTGTAATAGGTATCACAGTTTGAATTGTAAGGATGCTCTACAGGATTGTACTCACCTTACTGGTTGGTATTATAAGGCTTATTCTATTAAAAAACCTATAAAAATTGTATGTAACATACATAAATTAAAAAATAATGTTTGGCCAGGCATGGTGGCTCATGCCTCTAATCCCAGCACTTTGGGAGGCTGAGGCAGACAGATCACGAGGTCAGGAGTTTGAGATCAGCCTGGCTAACACAGTGAAACCCTGTCTCTACTAAAAATACAAAAAAAAAAAATTTAGCTGGGCATGGTGGCCGGCACCTGTAATCCCAGCTACTTGGGAGGCTGAGGCAGGAGAATCACTTGAACCTGAGAAGCAGAGTTTGCAGTGAGCTGAGATCATGCCACTGCCCTCCAGCCTGGACAGCAGTGTGAGACTCTGTCTCAAAAAAAAAAAAAAAATTATCTTAGATATCATTATGAGTGTATTTTGTAAGAAGCATATTTGCATATTTTTGTTTATGCTATTTCTAAAATTATAATCCATTAATACAAGCAGAATTTAGAGAAGCATTCTCATAAAATGCCAGTGAATATACAAATTGCATCTTTTACCATTTGGTCACATTAAAATGTGACCTTGGGTTTCCTACAATTTCTTCCCACACTCTGAAATAACGCTAAGAATTGCCTCAAGTGAAGTTTTTACTTCTCATTTTTAGCTACAAAAAGCACTTTCAGTCCTGAATCAGAAACATTTCTGAACTTAATGCAAATGTTTTTCTTGCAAGAGCACTAATCATAAGTATATAACAAGTATGCATATATAAAAATGTTCAGATTTTCATATTAATTTTGTACTGACAGCTTATATTCTTTACAGATAGCATTCATATAGTCATATTGAAAGTCTTATCCTTTGTTAAGGAGAATATATGAAAAATACGAAAATTTCATTCTATAAGAGAAGATATAAATTATGATTATATTATTTTATAATAATACAGCACTTTTCAATTTATTATGCCATTCATTATATACTCAGTGTCTCATACAAAGCAGATATTCAATAAATAATTATAATCAATAAATAAAATGCCCAAACATATATTGATCATCCAATGTGTCCAATAGATCATTTTCAAAGTATATTTAGGAGAAAATTTTTTCAGAGATTTTAACATTTTATATATAAAGGAGCTTTGTGGTCATCAAAATGCAGAACACATATTAATTAGAATACAACAAATAGGCTTATTTTATTGTAGAATTTATAGTAGAACTTGCAATATGCCAATGCAGATTTTTCAATCTCTTAGAGAGATGCTATAGTGTATATATATATATATACATATATATATATATATGCACATATATATGTAATTATGTTTTTCAGAACTTAATTTTAGAAAATCTTTTTGCAACTACTTACTGATATGACTAGAGTTTCATATAATCTACTTTAGAAAACACTGATTTACTATATATGTGGGCAATTTAATAATTTGATCAAGATCTTAGGAAACCAGATTAAAATGCAACCCAAGGCTTATTTATATTAATATTATAATCTAACTAAATGTAATCAGTGATTTCCATATACCTGTTCATTTAGCCTTCCTGTTACTTTAAACTGAAACGTCTACAATAAGAGAGATTGATTGAGTGTAACCTGCTTCCCAGGGCAGTTAAATATATTTGCAATAAGATATCAAAAATTCTAAGTGTAGAAATGATGTAAACTAATAACAAACAAAATCATATTATTTTCTTCCTGGAAAAAAGAGCAAAAGAGAAATCCCTTAATCTAATAAATATTATAATTTTGTCTGTGGTGAGTCATGAATGAAAGCTAATTTGGGATAGAGAATGTGATTCTACTTATTCAAATAACTTTTATATTGCTACAATTTTAAGGGTTCTTATTTCCCTAAACTTAATGTAAATTAAATTTACATTAGAAAATTAGTTCTCACAAAATTAAATTAATGTTTTGTACATATAAGAAAGTTTTATGATTAAAATTATTATTCAGTTTTTCTCTTAAAGCTCATTGTTTAACATTAATTGAATTTGGAAAAATGTCCATGGTACTAATATAGGATTCTTTATAAAACAAGAAAAGTGAACTTAAGATAAAGCTAGTATTTAGTATATGGCAGAAATATGATTATTCATTTATTCAGAAGTATTTATGGAGTGTGTATCTCTGGTCTCTGTTCTTCCAAGTGCTGTTGTAGAGAATAAAACTGCTCTCTGGTTCCCATAGAGACTGCTTTCTAGTGGAAGAGATAGACAATAACATATTAAATAAATATATGTTTTTATTAAAATTATGTTAAATTTAAATATGTATTTAAAATTATATGTGGCATTTCAATATATAGTTACTTAAAATTATATATTAAAACTATGTAAGAGTTACAAACGCTAAGTTAAAATAAAAACAGAAAATAGATTTAGAAAGTACTTGGAGAGAAAGGGCCCACTTTTAATCCTGATAGGAATGTTTGAAATTATAATAATATGCTCTAAGTGCATTAATTAGCCTGAGTGCACACCAGGACTTTCAAAATGATTTCACTGAATAAATGCAAAATGAAAACACTGAAGCATAAAAGTTTCATTGCCCAGGAAATCTTATTAGAAAAGAAAATAGGAGAAAATATGCAATTTAACGCAAGAATATAGAAATTAGATTTAAAGATACCTATGGGAATTTGAATCTGTAAATGTTTAGAGTTTATTTTGAAGGTTAAAATATATTGTGCTGCTAATATAATGGACACATAAATGGAAACTTCATAATGACTATAAAGTGAATTACTAAGTCATAGATGGAGGAAAAAAGGTTGTAAATTTCTCAACAGTTTCAAATTGATAATCAAACATTTTTCGTATTTTTTTCTCAAATATATTTCAAAATACTACAAAAGGTCAGGCTTTAATTATAAATGCAAAAGCGAAACTTTCATTTGTCTAAGATGAAGATAACTGTCCTTTATTTTATTTTCTTAAATCATGGACTATTTGGATAAAGCAATCTTAGAAGATTCAGATAGTGTCACTTCCTTTAGATCATAATTTTTGTAGAAGCATATCCATATTGCACACACCCATTTTCATCTCCTGGAGCTTTGATTTTTGGCTTTGGATTCTCCTATTAGCTCTTCCATCTAGTTTTTTAAACAGAAAATTTTTCTAAGACTTTTGCAAATGAAGAAAACTAGCTCTCACCCTTCCTTCTTTCTGTTCCTAACAGTAGAAATTCTCTAGTATTTATCCCTTGATTTCCTTCTTTCTTTACTATTTCTATCATCTCAGTCTCTATCCCTTTTTCTGCCTCTCTGCCTCCCTCTCTCCTTCCCTTTCCCTCTGTTGTTCTCTCTCCAATCTTATTTATTCTGATGACTTTAATAATCTCATGGATACCACATATATGGACAAATTTCAAAGAACATAGTGTATCATACACTAAAAGAAAAGTGAAATGAATTCAAATAGTATATTAAGGTCAGAGTGGCTATTTGGAAAAGGAAAATTAGAATGGGATTGGGTGAGATCCTAAATTTCATAGCCATATTGACCTTTTAGAAATAGAAATGGGGAGGAGAAAAAAAAAGATGGACAATTTAAAACTATAAGGGGGAATTAAACTCTTTTTTTTTCTTTCACAACTACACTCATTAGTAGAAAAAACATATTTTTGGATAAGGTTTGGATGTTGCTGCAAGTTGTATTTCCTCAGTAGCAGATTCTGAAATAGGCATTAGTGTTTAGAACACGTATTAGGGAGAGGAAAGAAGCAGCATTGAGCAGAGGGAGAAGATGAAGTGTTAATGCAGTCTCCAAGAAGTTTGCAATGGATCTAATCAGGAGCTCTCAATCTATGATTATCTCCGTTGGGATGAGGCAACTGGACCTTTTGAGGTTAACATCTCTGTTATTGGATGAGGATTGCCCTGGAAAGAGACGTGAGTTTGGGTGAGGCAGTTTTGTTTAGTTGAGGCAATCCCCAAAGAAGGTTGACAGTTGAGGGCCATATTTCCCCAGCACTTCAAGGAATCGGGAGGATAAGTCCTTTTTTCATGAAGGGCTAACTGGACAATATATCTCAGCATCCATTGCCACTCACCCTTTGTGCTTCTCTTCATAGAGGTTTTGGAGAGCCACTCCAGGATTCCAATGGGCCATTTCTTCCAGGAGAGACAGAAATGGAAAGTTGGTGGGATGAATTACAGCAAAGGCTGTTTTAAAGCCAGAACTGATAGTGTTTCTCTTCTCTGTCCAGTCTAGTTCACCCCCACTTGTCTCTTAGCACTTCTAGGGGTCATTTTGGCTCACCTGTTGGTGTGATTCAGACCCTTAAACCACACATACAGTGCCTTTCTCAGGCCAGAGTTGGTCCTTTAGTTCATTAATTGTCAGAGTAGACAAAAGAGTACTCAGAGGAACACAAGTGGGTAACATGGGCACCAAGCTTTTCCCTCTCTGCTTCTACTGCGTCACAGCAGCCCCATCACCTTCTGGTAGTCTGGATTCCTTACAGTTACCAAGATGGTTAATCTCCTTCTTCTCTATTGTTCTTTTAGAACAGGACTGCAAAATGCCTAGGGAAGCTATAGCTACCATTGACTGAAACTCTTGCTGCATCCTCTGGCAGAAGGTTTCCCCTTTGAGAACCAAGACCTGGTAACCTGCCCTGCAGATTCTGGACTTGAAGAGGCAATAAATACACTCAGCCAAGGTAGTATACTGGAGATGATGGTAGGCAAGACTATTCTTATTTCCACCACTTGGTTTCCAGACCCATGTATTTTACATACTAAAGTTCTAGCACTATAAAAATAAATAGTATTGTTTTAAACTATTTTGTATGCCTTACATAATTGTTCCTGGAAAAATACAAAGGATCGGATTGTCCAAACCAGACTAATAAAAATCCAAAATATACCAAGTGCTAAAGTTTATAGGTAATGACAATAATACAAGGCTCAGGTACAATGTGGAGAAGTGCAGTCGTGAGACCTCCTGGCAATGCTGTTCCCCAGACCTTTCCTTGCTGCGTTAGCACCCTCCACTGATGTAACATGCAATTTCCAAGTAATGAATACAGAACATAACTTACATAGGAGTTATTTTATTCACAAACTCCGTGACCAAAGTATGCATTTTATACTTTGATAATTACACAGCTTTTATGACATTTTCCAGAGTGCTACTCTATAAATCCAAATATCATATTTTAATTAAAATAAGCAATATGGATAGGTCAGGTATGTCTGGCTGAAAGTGTCTTATAAGAAAGAACTCTAACTATAGAGTTCATAATACATGGAGGAATTTCATTAGCCTGTATACAAAAGCTTTTAATTAAGGCATATTTTTCTTTTTAAGGACAAAGGAGAGAATAGATTGCAGGCCAGCTAATAACATTATTTTTTTTCTCTAGAATCTTCTTTATTTGTTCTTTACCTTAGAAGAGAATTACTTTTTAGCCAAAATCATCAGATCTTTAAATTTATACTCATGTGGTGAGCCCCTCAATTATCATATGGTTATCTTAAAGTCTTTGGAGCACATGAAGCTAAGGAAACATCTAATTTGGTGGCTAGTTCCTACTCATCTACTTTGGTTGATATGATGCCACTCATACAGTAATTTAGTAGGATGATCTGTGAGATTACAGTAGAATGAACGGTAGCCACAAAGACATGCCAATATCCTAATGTATAGAACTAGTAAATTTTACTTTGTATGGCAAAAGAGTGAAAGTTGACTAATAAACTTAAATGGTAAGTATATTACATATAAAAACACTAACATATGGCAAAATATATGATTAAAAATATTTAGATAAGAGATTTATACTGGATTGTTTGGTGGACCGTAAATATAATCACATGCATCCTTATAAGGGAGGGGAAGAAGTAGATCAGACAGAACGAAAAGCAGATTTGACAGGACGGGTAATCTGAAGATGGAGCAGAGAAACAGATGTGGCCATAAGCTGAGGATTGTCAACAGCCACAAGAAGCTGGAAGAGATAAGAGGCAGATTCTTCACTACTTTCCTCCTTTCAGAGGTGTGTGTTCTCGCTATATCCTGATTTCAGACTTCTGGCATCCAGAAGTCTGTTGTTTAAGCTACCAAGTTTGTAATAATTTATTACGGCAGCCACAGGAAAAGAAAGCAGGGATATCCACGTAGTCCAGATCTCCTCAGACTACATTATGACTGAAGACGGGAGAGTTAATAGAGCCTCATGTTTCATGCCAAAACTAAAAGGATAATGTCTTTCATTCTAATTGCATGCAGAGCATTACTAATCCTCTTTTCTTGTAAGGATAAAAAACAATGAGTTTTTTTAGGTCAATAGCTACATAATGTATTGAGCTGTTCTAGCAAAAGGCCACTGGTGGCTACAATTGTTGCTACTTCTTATTCCAGCACAGTAGTTCACTGACATCTTCCAGGGCCATTCTAGTTATTGTATGAGATAGAGAACTGAATTCTGTGAATATGCAGAGATCGTTTCTCTGAAATAGAATGTTGAGTTTCCTTTATAAATACATTTTAAATATATTGTGTTTGTTTAATTAATTGATTAATATATTTATTTTTTGAGCTACAATTTCACTCTGTCAGGCTGGAGTACAGTGGCACCATCATAGCTCACTATAACCTTGAACTGTTGGTCTCAAAGCTATCCTCTTGCCCCGGCCTCCAGAGTAGCTGGGCGGCACAAGTCACCATACCTGACTATTGTTTAATTTGTTCATGTTTTGTAGAGACAAAGGTCTTACTTTATTGTCCACGTTGATCTCTAACTCTTGGCTTCAAGTGATGCTCCCACCTTGCGCTCCCAAAGTACTGGGATTACAGGTGTGCACCACCGTGCCTGGCCATAAAGATATTTTAGAAGAGTTGTAAATTTAAGGAAAAATTGAGGAGTTAGCAGTGGGTTTAGAAACATGCATAATTTCATGTATACCATTACACTGTCAAACAAATACTTACACGGCCCTAAAAACATTCCACGTATTGCCGATATAACCCCAGACCACTAGCAATCACTGATATTGTTACTATCTCAAAGACCATCTCACTCAATTTTCCCTATTGTTAATATCTTATGCTAGTATAACACAATTGTTACAAAGAGTAAACCAAAATCAATACATCATTATTGATGAAAGTATACAATTAATTTTTATTTCTTTAGTTTTTATGTAAAGTCTTTTTACATAAAAAAATCTAAGATCTTATCCAGGATCTGACATTTACTTATCATGTCTTTTTAAACTCTTATTAGCTGTTTCTTTTAACCTTTCCTTGTTTTTGATGACCTTGAAAAACGTGAGGACTACTGCTCAAGAATTTTGTGGGATACCCTCTGTTGAGATCTGTCTGTTGAGACCTTATCTTATTTGTCATGATAAGATTGATGTTGTGAGTTTCTGGAGGAAGACCCATGACTAAGGTACCATTTTTATCCCATCATATCCAAGAGCTACATCAGCAACATGATTTATCACTGTTTACATTGACATTGATCATCTGGCTGAGGTACTGTTGTCAGATTTTCTCATGTAAACTTAATCTTTTCCCCCTTTTCCATTCTATGTGCTTTCGAAAAAATTACTATGCATAGTCTATACTTAAAACAAATTGGATTTATGCTTCTTGTTGTTGAGGATATGGTATCTATATCAATTACTGGAACTTCTTCTGCAAGAGATATTTATACTTTTTTATATAATTATGCCTTTATATATACATTTTATATTATAATCAAATATTAATTTAATTTTTGATTTTTAGGCACAAATTGTACCGACTTTGGCCATTGGGAGCTCTTTCTGTTGGCTCCTGTGTTCCTCTGGTCCCTCTGACTTCTGACATAACCACATTAATGAAAGATTTTTGTAGTGTTTTTTTTTGGGGAGGGTAGGCTTTTTATTTTTATTTTTTCCTATTCAACCATCTCCCCAAGAATGCCTTGTTGCTTCCATTAAAAAAATGGTATTGGAAACTAAGATCTGGGTGCTATGATTGTTGCTGGAGTATTGTTACTTCTACGCATTTTCGTCTGATAGAGCAGAAAAATACATTGCATGTGTTCTAATTCACACATCTATTCTATTCTTTCTTTATTTATTTTTGAGATAGAGTTTCACTCTTGTTGCCCAGGCTGGAGTGCAATGGCGTGATCTCGGTTCAACGCAACCTCCGCCTCCTGGGTTCAGGCAATTCTCCTGCCTCAACCTCCTGAGTAGCTGGGATTACAGGCATGCACCACCACTCCCAGCTAATGTTTTGTATTTTTAGTAGAGACGGGGTTTCACCATGTTGACCAGGATGGTCTCGATCTCTTGACCTCGTGATCCACCTGCCTCGTCCTCCCAAAGTGCTGGGATTACAGGCTTAAGCCACCGCGCCCAGCCACACATCTATTCTTACCTACAAATGTTTCTATATGTAGTCAGCATCTATGTTACGCCAAACAAGAGTTCATGCTGATGTCTCCAGATCTAATATATCATCACATGGATCATTCTAGCCTCCTCCCTTTGTTTATCTGTAAATTCCAACTCCAACAGCCAGAAACCTGGCTCCCAGTATCTGCCATTCATTTACTTAATTTTTTAATTTCAGTATACATGTAAAACAATATAAGAATTAATAATGTGTACCCTTATGGGAAGAAACTTTATTGGAATACAGGCTTATGTGTAGGTCTTTTTTACTTCAGTCTTACATATTCTATTGATTACCATAGTTACTTGGGTCAGCACTTTTCCCCCACTTTGCTGTGGTATCTTAATTTCAGTTTTTGGCACTTATCAATAAAGGTGCTATAGATATTCGCATGCAGATTTTTGTGTGGCCATACAATTAAAATCAGTTGGGTAAATATCTAGGTGCTTAACTGACAAACTGTGTGATTAGAATATGTTTAGCTTTCTAAATGACTGCCAAATCATCCCGCAAAGTGGTTATACAAGTTTGCTTTCACAACAGCAATGAATGAGACCTCCTGATGCTCCACATCCTTTCCAGCAGTTGGTATTGTAAAGATTTTGTATTGTATCCATTCTAATGGTATGCAGTGATATTACATTGTCATTTTCTTTTTGCAATTTCCTAAGTTATGTTGAACATCTTTTCATATGCTTGTATGCCTTTTGTATCCTTTTTTTTTTTTCTTTTTTTGAGACAGAGTTTCGCTTTTGTTGCCCAGGCTGGAGTGCAATGGCACAATCTTGGCTCACTGCAACCTCTGCTTCCCTGGTTCAGTGATTCTCCTGACTCAGCATCCCAAGTAGCTGGGATTATAGGCATGTACCACCACACCTGGCAAATTTTGTATTTTTAGTGGAGACAGGGTTTCTCCATGTTGCTCAAGTTGATCTCAAACTTCCAACCTCAGGTGATCCACCTGCCTCGGCCTCCCAAAGTGCTGGGATTACAGTTGTGAGCCACCATGCACAGCCTGTATGTCTTAATTGGCGATGTGTCTGTTAGATTTTTGTCCATATTTAATTGGGTTCTTTTTGTAAAAATTTAAGGATGCTTTGCATATTTTGGATTGAAGTTCTCTATTTTATATGCGTTTTCCAAATATTTGTAATTTCCTGTGACTTTTTTTTATTCTATTAATGATGTTTCTCACAGTGCAGAAGTTTTTTGTTGTTGTTGTTGTTATTGTTGTTGTTTAATAAATTCTAACTTAACTTTTTTTTCATGGACAGAGCTTTTGGTGTCATATCTAAAAACTTACTGCCAAAACAAAATACATTCTCTTTCAATAAATCAATACAGTTTACCACATTTTTATCCATATCCTTCAACCAGATCTTAAGCTGAAAGGCTGGTTGGAATATAGTTTTATTAGCAATTCGGCCTGACAGTAATAGTAAGAGAGGTATTACCTAGGTTTAACCTTCATCCTTCAGTACTACCTATGGTATCTTAGGCAAATTACTTTACCTTTCTGTATTTCAACTTCCTTATTTGCAATATGTTGATGACAATAGCATCTACTTCAAACAGTTGCTGCAAGTCAAAAATAATACATAAGAACTGCCCAAGTCCCAGAATGTGGGACGTGCCTAATACATGTGAGCTATTATAGTCACTATTGTAGCTATTTTATTATATTTATTATCAGGAGTGTTATCACTGTAAGTTTTGCTGTTTTTATTCTGTTATTTATTTTTTCCCCTTCTGTTTCGGCTTGATGAACCTGAATTAAGTTTACGGCTATGGGTTGAGTTTCTATAACCAGTTTTCAATTATACTGCCAAGATTTTTTACTTTCTCATTTTTGAGTGGCTTGGTGTCTCCTTAGAAGTGGAAGTAGTGGCTTTCCTTAGTCTGGTCACATCTGCATTTTCAAGCACTAATTTCTTAGTTCCTGTTACTTTAATAGCATTCCTTAGCTTCCAGTTTTGGAATTTTTCCCAAGTTTTGACAGATTTAATTTACCTGTGAGCTGTCACGCAGACGTCAGTTAAATGCATTCAAAAATTATTTTTAACTTTTCTGGTGGAATAATAATAATATTAATAATAAACATTGTACACATATCCTTTGTATGTTATACTGATAATTGCTTAATGACTTAATTCTCACCTTTACCTTTTATGTGGCAAATGTATATATTTAGATAATTTAATTACATTTGTTAATTTGTTCTCCCATTGGTATCTTTGTTTCATATCTACTTTAATGTTAGAGGAATAAAGAAGTAGCATGTATTGAAGATAACAGATTAATCACCTATTCAAGGCATTTTATAGAACATTGCTATATCCAGATATATTGCTAGGCACTGGCAAACAATTTGATTTGCTTCCTTGTTCTATGAAGCTGGTTTTCTAATTATGAAACAAGTATTAAGTAAAGAAACAAATAAATAAATGTATACTTATAAGTGAGTTTTGCAAAGAAAACAATGGGTGCTAGAAATGGAAAATAATATAAGAATTAAGTAAGAGCACCTGCAAATAAGGGATGCTCAAGGAAGAGTCTATTTAGAGATGATCTAATCTGTCACTCCTTAATGCTAATGGGAAAATTTAAAACCATACTTTTCTCAGTGTCCTTTTATAATTAGTTGAGTATAATATAAGAAACATACATTTTTGGATTGGTAACTGAACATCTAACTACTCACGGTCAAAATCGCTGAGTGAGAAACAGAAGACATAAGGAGTAATTCTGTGTTCCAGAAGTTCATTGTCTTTGTAATTCTCTGTTATTCAAGTTCTGGTATAAAATTTGACCCAATTTTATGGGCATGTGGAACCTGGTTGTTGTCTTATCTCATGTCTTATAGGTGTATTTGATCCTATTTTTTTCTGCAATGCTCCAGATTAGGAATAGATTTGATTTTCAGGTGTATTGAGTCATCTGGGAAATTTTTAAAAGTATATGCTCATTTCCCTTTATTTCTCTCTGTTTATCATTTAATGTGTTCGAAAACTAAAATTACTAAGAATCTAAAATCTAAATATCTTTCTTTTGTATGAGCTCAACCTCTCTGCACTCCTAAAAGACAACAAGTCATCAGATTAATATTTCTCCTTTCAGACATGCAGATTAGATAAATACTTACTCTTTATTTTTGTGTAAAAGGGTTTTAATTTATGTGATATGGAATACATGATGTCAGAAATGAAAAGCAATTGTCAAGACGATGATGGAATGAAGCAGTTGGACTCTGTCTTTTTATATATATAAAGCATCTATAAGAGTTAATAGTCAATGAATGTGATATATACGTGTGGCTATTTGTTATGTAAACTTGAAAGAATGAATACTGAAAGACTTTATGTAATTTGGTATCATATGGTTTCTTGGCTCATCTCTTTATATTCTCCTGTGCTTGTGCCTGGTGCTACAGGCATTTCTATTCCTTTTTATTAACAAGTCATTATTCCTGCATGAATTTTAGAGATCGCAGACTCAGATGTGTAACCAAATTGTGAGGAGGCCTTGGGCAATTCATGCAAATTGCCAGTGTCTCAGATTTTTTGTCTGTAATATAGAAATATTAAGGTCTAATTTATAGCAGTAATGTGAGAATCAGCAATCATCTGCTGAATATCATGTAATCAATAAATAGTAGCTATTAATATTTACTATAGTAAATATTTATATTTAATATTTACTGAGTAAGAACATCACATTTTAGAGTTTGACAGTTTGAGTTTCAAATTTCAGCTTTATTTCCTAAACTATTTGAGCCTCAATTTTCTTATCTAAAAATAGGTCTAACATATTTAGTTCATAGATTTATAGTGAAGATTAAATGAGAAAATGAATAGAAATTGAAAATAATTACATTGAAGCAATAAGTAATAATTACTAGTATTAATAGTAACATCACCAGTACTGTTTTTTAATAGTATTATCATGTTATTTAATTATGTTAAAATATTTCTTGTATCATATTTACAGCATGAGTTGATTTAGATAGAATTATCCTTATATGGCAAATTTATGTGATGATGTTAGAGTAGCTAACATTAATATGATGTTTAACCAAGGGTTCCAAGATTACAAGTTTTCTTTTGAACCATTCATTCCACCTAAATGGGAGAAATATATCGACATAGAACAATGCTGGCAAAGAGTATGCTATTACCTACAGAGACTTTTGCCATAAATAACTTACAGAACTTTAATAAACTAGGCTGGACCACAATGAGAAATAAATACTTTAGCTTAGTCACGATAGTCTAAAGGGCGAACAGCTACAACTGGCTGAAAGCCAAACTTCAGACAAGTATTCAAGATATGCTCAATGAATGCCACATCGTTATGCATCTTCCCTGCTGTGGGGAGCAATCAGTAATGAAGAAAGAAAAACACTAAATTTTTCTCCCTAATGTCTCCCAGGTTGGAACTAGAGCAGAGATCCTCTGTAAAGCCATGAGAAGTGTAAAAGACCCTCCGAATAAACAAAGATCAGGAGAGATTATCTTACATAGACTCGTAGATACATGATTGTGTGCAACGAGGACTGCACATTAGATTACCCTGGAGACATAAATATGTATATGTGTGTATATATATATATATATATATATATATATATATACAGTTGGCACTCTGTATCTGTGGGTTCCACATCTGTGGATTCAACCAACTGTGGATTAAAAATTGCATCTGTACTAAACATGTAGACAATTTCTTCTTATTCTTTAAACCATACTAGATAACAACTATTTGCATACATTCACATTGTATTAGGCACTCAATACAATTTTTCTACATTGCATTAATAATCTAGAGATAATTTAAACAGGAGGATGTGGGTAGGTTATATGCAAATACTACACCATTTTGTATAAGGGACTTGAGCATCCATGGATTTTGGCATTTGAGGGGGTCCTGGAACCAATTTCTTATGAATATCAAGGAATAACTGTATGAAATTAAAATGTTGATACCCTAGCTATACCACAAAACAATTCAAATTGTATTTCTGTAGATGTGGCTCATTCTCTTTAGTATTTAAAAAGTTCCTCCCTGTGACTCTAATTGGAAGCCAGGGTTGAGAATTATAACCTAACTTTTCCATTTCACAAAAAAAGGCTCTCTCCTATATTACAATAGTAAATATATTCTCATTAACTGCCTGCTCATAGAGTCATAGCAGTATTTTATTTCTTGAAGTATGATGTAGGCCTGAAGGGAGAAAATCTTTGGGCTCTTCCATAATAACCTTTGTAGATATCAATAAATGTTCACTAAAGGGATGATTTTTACAAAGTAGACCAAAGCTTAATGTTTAAAAGACAGAAAGGAGGGCATGGCAAAGGATGTGACCATTTGAATCAGAGTTGCTGTGCTACTGAGTAATGTTAGGGTGATGTCATGAGAAATCATTAGAGAAATTTATCAAATTCTATTCAGTTGAGACAATTATATAGCTATAAAAATGAAAAATAATTTAAAAAATAAGTAGAAAAAGTTTGTAAAGTTGACCAGTAACTAAAAATATATAACAAGTGGGAATAGCATGAATTTCAAATATATTTTAACAGAAAATATCAGTTTGAAAATATCTGTCTTCTTGGTCCTTCATTGAATATTCGTTTGGGATATTTTTATATAAACGCCTCTCTTCGATTTTAAATTCCAAGAGTCATAAAGCATTGCTTTAACTCTTTTATCTTTTCTGTCTTCCCATCCCTTCCCGCCTCCCTCCTTTCCTTCCCCCTTTCTCCCTCCTTCTCCCTCCCTCCCTCCCTCCCTTCCTTCCTTCCTCCCTCCCTCCCTTTGCATTTTAATACAAATAGCATAGTTTATGCTATACATAATTTAATTACATTGTTGAACTAATGGTTCAACTTAAACAATGGTTTAGTGAAACCTGGTTGTAAAGAAAGAATTCATCAGGACAAAATATTTAGGGCTTAGATTATAGAACTTTAATGAAAACAGCAACAAATGAATTATTTTCTCTACAATGTCTTCGTAATTGAATGTAGTTCTGCCCCTTCCAGCAACATAAAAAATACTAACCGAAACTTTTCATTCTCTATACCTTAACCATACTGGCTATCCCTTTATTCCTTAAAAGTCCCACATTCCCCATTTTTAGTTGAGTTTTGTCGATGAACATGTGTACCGGATAGAGGTAAACAAGCAAGAGAGACGTTATTTGAAACGCTTGCATTAGTGGAGACAGACTATGGCAATTACAGAAGAGTGGCCAAATTGAGCTCAACTGAAACAAAAAACAGAAGGGTTTGTAAAGCTGAGCTGAGCTATTGGAAAAGCACTAAAGGACACCAGGTGGGAGGTAGTCAGTGTTGTTAGGCCATCTACGTTTGCTAATTATGCTTATCTAAGTTAGGCTTCTACCCTCCCACAGAAACCAGGAGATAAATTGGGGTACTTTGTCCTTTGGTGATTGCATTGCAAAGGGATGGCTCCTAGGTTCCTGAGAAAAACATTCCTTTTTGGGAAAACTGGCAAGAGGCTGGGAGAAGATTTACATGTCAAAGGAGGCAGAGAAAGAATTTGAGATTATAAGCTTGCTAAAGTAAATGCTCAAAGAAAAGGTCAGAGACCTAGAGTCACTAGGAAGCCCATCTAAAGTTTAGTTAAGGTGTGAAGCCATCTTGGTCAGTATTGCATAGTTTTGTCTCACTGTCATTTTGAGGTTTTGGCTTATATGTCCATTTTCCAAATGTTTTCTCCCTGATTTCCAAAGCTGGGCTAGCATCCTTGCAGATACCAGGATGAAGTCACAGCTGTCAGATTCAGACAAAATAGGGCTAAGAAGACTTGCAGATAGAGGAGGTTCACATTTTCATGCATGACATAAAAACTGTTTCCAAGGAATTTCTAAAATCCCCACAAGAAATCCCTTAGTGTTGGCCAGGCATCATGACTCACGCCTGTAATCCTAGCACTTTGGGAGGCAGAGGCAGGAGGATTGCCTGAGCTCAGGAGTTCGAGACCAGCCTGAGCAACACCATGAAACCCCCCTCTCTACTA
>NW_016107514.1:6534493-6538610 GCF_001604975.1 Cebus imitator
ATGACGAGGTCAAGAGATCCAGACCATCCTGGCCAACACGGTGAAACGCTGAATCTACTAAAACTAAAAAAAAAATTAGCCAGGCATGGTGGCACGCACCTGTGGTTCCACCTACTCAGGAGGCTGAGGTGGAAGAATCCCTTGAACCCAGTAGGCGGAGTGTGCAGAGAGCCGAGACTGTGCCACTGCACTCCAGCCTGGCAACAGGGCAAGACTCCATCTCAAAAAAAGCAGAAACAAAAACAAAAACAAAAAACATATTTGGAGATATTTTTCTCTACTTTTTTTTTTTAGTTTGACACTCCCAAGTTATACTTTCCCATTATATTTTTCTAGTTGTTTTATAGTTCTCATCATACTTAAAATTGTGCAGTTGCTTTCACTATTAGGAAACAACGTCCATAAAGGTAAATATTATGTCTTCCTGAATCTCTGTGGAGCTTGAAGGCCCAGCAAATTGCCTAGTATATTGTAATTCAAATAAGCATTAAATAAATGTATGCAAAAATTTATTCCCTGATTCGGGGACCAGAAACCTAATAGCCAGGGTGGTTATTAACTCAGTTTACCTGGTTTATGACTGGTGTCCTAGCATCCTGAAAATTTAACCTCTGTCCCACTTTCTTTTGCTCCCAGAAGGGTATCAGTGTGGAAGGATACGTTATATAGTCCCTCCCACAATAGCTTTTGCCCAGAGATTCTATATGACAAGAAACTGAAGCCCACTCAAATTAATAATCGCTGCAATTGAGCCAATAACTTATAGTTAGGGATTTCCCTAATGTTTCTGCTCTTGAAGAAACCCCTGGCCCTTGAAATGCAAAGTAATTGGTTAAGGGAAAATGAGTACCAATCTCCATCTGAGTATCAGTTTACTACCAAAGTTATTCTGATGATGTGCCTACATAAGACATACTGGTCATAGGAGAGGGTGGAAAAATATTAATTAGATGTGGGTGCATGAGGGACAGCAGAGAATTCCAGGGGGAAAATATTCAAATAGTCATAGCAAGTACAGGCAACTTTTGGCTAATCACAGAAACCTAAAGTTGTTCAATGTGGTAGGTAATGCCTGCGGAAAATGATACCCTAAAAAACAGCTAGCATTTGGGTAAAAAAAAAACAACATAATTTCTGACAACCTTTTAATTTACTAGAAGGATGTCTGTGACTGGAAAAATAGGGGGTGAGATTTAACACCCCATCATAGAAGATTAGAAAGTACCTGTCCTGGCACTGGTGTTGCTGTTAAGGGAACTGAGCTTATTGCCTCTGAGTTGCAGTCCATAGGAACTAAATTGCTGGATAAGAAAAAGGTAGAAGAGATTGCAAGATAGGAAAGAGAGGTACAATAAATTCCGTGACCAAGCAGTCATTAAATCTGAAATTGCTGATTTATTCTCTATTTTTAAACTAGCTAAGAATACGGTACAGTTAAAACTGCATTTGGACAACAAGAGAAGCTGACTCCAGATAGAAGAGGCCTGGGAAAGCAGGGGCTTATTTTTTCCTGTTCCTATAGGGAGACTTTTTTGGAATGTTTTCCAGAATTCTTACCTTTATATTATATCTCATAGGGCAGATTTACTTTTGTCAGTATTATATCTTGACAAAGTCTATATCTAAATTATCTGTTGTGCAATGATTAAATCAGATGTCCTTTTAATTGCTTCTGTCTTGGGATTCCAATGTATTTTCTAGGAGTGTAGTAACTGTCAGCAAAAAAAAAAAGAATCGTGGCTTGGAAGGCTGGGGTTCCCAGCTACCTCCAACTGCCCTCATCTGCCTTCTTTCAGGGGAGAAATGTCCCTGAAGTAGTGCCAGCTAACAAACTTACAAAGAAGAACTCTGAATATGTGTGCTTCCAGATTTTTTTTCTGTGTGTAAACTAGCTATACAAGTTATAGTTGTGTACTTTGTTTTGTGTGGGTTTTTTTTTTTTTTTTTGGCAAAAATGTGCCTTGATCAGTGAAATAGGTTATCAAGGTAAGATTTTCAAAGATATATGCATTTTGTGATCCACTTTTATTCCTCCAATTAAATTTTAACTTTTCATCAACTATAAGCTGATGTAACAGCATCAAAACCTGGTGCTTTTACTCTTTCAGTGTGCCATGCAAAGGTCTCAGACCTCCATTTGATAAAAGGGGCATAATGTCATTGAACATTAATAATGTTCTAATTTCTAGATTAAAAAAAGGATACATACATTAGAAAAATAATAGGGCTTATATTAAATATCACTCTAGGCCTCAGAGCTATTACTCACTACATTCCACTTGTTCGAATAGGACCTCCATGACTCTCTTATTGTACTGAATTCTGATCACCCATTATGCAAAGCATAATTGCAACTCAGGGAAGTAAAATAATATTAATCAGGGATAACATTGTAATGGACTTTGACCCATAGGTATAAATCTAATAAATGTGTAGGATTTTTTTCTATAATGTAATGAATTCTTTCTTATATCATTACTCATGGGACCAATGTGAAATGATAATAGGAATATTTAAGACAATTAATGAGACAGATAAGGAATTATTGTATATTTTTAATTTCCTAATTATTTTAATACCCCAGATTAAGGGTATACATCAAGACACATCCATTAAAGCCTGTCAGTCTTATTTCTCCAGAATAATGTGATGAAAGAGTAAAAGCAGAGGAAATCAGATAATATTAAGTGAAGAAAATGTTAGGCTGACTATCAGAGAAGTAATATCCAAATGATTAAATCAGATGGATTGGGAAACAGTCTATTAAGTGAAGTGGTTAGAAGTATCTTCTCTTGGGCCATAAAAATAGACTACACTAGGCACTTTACCAAAGGAAACCACTCTTCAATGGCTTTGCTAGATAAATACAAGTCATCGTAATGTTTGAGTTCAAGCAACCCTATCATCTCCCTGTTTCTTCTTTTCTGGCATCTATTTATTCAGTGATCTAAATTCAGATCTTTGCCAACCCACATTGCTGCTTCTTGGAATCAGTCACTTTTAGTACTAACAGTATTAAAGCAATAAATTTAGGTAGACCCATAAACTTATAAAAGTGTTATTAGAAGAAATTATGTATTTAGTTCACTTAATTGATAAACAGAACATCTATAAGCAGTAAAACAGTGAAGCAATTTATTAACAAGACCATGTTATTATTTAGTAAAACTACCTTTTAAATATTTTTGGCATCTCATAATGTTCTTTCATCAATATCCATTTTCAATGGCTCAACATATACCATTTTATGCAAATTTAAGTGACTTATTAAAGGCTGATGTTAAATAATTTTCTAAATATATTGTTGAGGAAAAGATAAAAGAGGAGCTATCTAAGAACCTGTTTTCTTTGGGGATCAAAGTTGAGAATTATGAATATAGAATAAATTGGGGCTTTTCATTGTGTATTTTCTTATGGGACTTAAAGGATGTATCACATGCTTATATTGCCTTAGAACTCTATCAGAAAGGATATCCAGTCATAAGTAAAAAGTTAAAAAAAATCCTTAAAGAAACAAACCAGAAATATTTGTAGAAAAAGATATATCTTCAAACTAATAGGGAACTCAACCAGGTATTACATTCCCAGGTACAACATAGAAACAAAATTGGTTGAGAACAATTATTTGACATTGAAGATCTTAGGGAATTTGCCTTTGTCTAATAAAAATGCATTCAAGCAACAGCTGTGATTTGTATTCTCACTAGTAATTCAGTAAGCGGAACATCAATAACAAAAGCTAATTCTAATACCTTAAAGCATCTAGAAATTTAGATTTTTACAAATATTGTTCATCACGTGTAACTCAGTTTCTCAGAAGCAGTTATTCTGTGGCTATTGAGAATGTCTCTCAAAGTGGTTTAGCATTTTTCCATTCAACCCTCTTCATCACGATCATGTCTATTGTTTATGCAGTTTGGCAAGCTAGTGTCTAAGGTCATATTTATGAAAGTTCTAGATGTCTTAAGAATAGCAAGTAGCTGTTTACCTTGGCCCATGGCTACCACTTTCCAGGTTCATTTCCCCTTTATTTGCTTGAATGTAGTACTGACATATTTGTTTTTGTTCCTTCTAAATTTGCTTTCATTCTATTGTGTTTGGAGTGAAGGAAATCTTT
>NW_016107514.1:6539125-6560386 GCF_001604975.1 Cebus imitator
CCACCATGCCCAGCTATGTTTTGTATTTTTAGTAGAGACGGGGTTTCACCATGTCGACCAGGATGGTCTCGATCTCTTGACCTCGTGATCCACCCTCCTCGGCCTCCCAAAGTGCTGGGATTACAGGCTTGAGCCACCGCGCCCGGCTCCCGTTTCTTTTTATAAACAGTTGAAAGAGTGCCTGTTTTACGGATACTCTACTCCCTTCTAAGATTTTGACTTACTGATATTTTCTCGTCACATAATCACCTGCAATCAGCCTTTACCACCTTGCCATGACTTTGCCACCCAAAGCACGGAATGAAACCATCATGTATTGCTGATGATCAGTACTGACCCATGTGCTACCTGCTTAACCCCTAAAACTAGTCATGCCTAATTTTTATCTGCTGGCACCTATCAATTCTGGGATCAGGCATATAGGAGGTTTTGTTTTTCTTTCAGCTCCTTTTATTTCTGATTTAAATTATTGTCCCCTCCTTTTCAAAACTTCACTGTCTAATAAAAAGGACTTCATGGAATATGTGAGAGAAGAGCCTATACAGCCCTGAAATCTAGAAGATCACCTAAAAATAATAAATATCCAAAACGCTTTCACTGAATAGGTAAATACTTGTGACAAGTTTCTACCATCTTACAGTTTAAGTTGCTCTCTGTGCAACTACAGGGACAAAGTGGCATATCCTGTGCATGGCCTTATGTGCCTGGAAATAGCTAGTTGAGCTGTTTCCCATTAGAGATTTGAGCCCCCAAATGAAAAACAAACAAACAAACAAAAAAAACTGTGCTTTCTCTCTCTCCCTCTCTGTCTCTCTCTCTCTCTCTCTCTATAATTGTGCTTTATGTTCTGGGGTACATGTGCAGATCATGCAGGATTGTCGCATAGGTACATACATGGCAATGTGGTTTGCTGCCTCCATCCCCCTCACCCCGTCACCTATATCTGGCATTCTCCCTTGTTATCCCTCTCCAACCTCCCTGCCAACCCCCCTGCTGTCCCTCCCCTCCCCTTCCCTCCACAACTCCACCTAGCCCAGTGAGTGTTGTTCTCTTCCCTGTGCCCAAAACCTGTGCCTTCTACCTTGTTACAGGTCTTCCACGTACACACTCTCAGGAACAAGCAATGGCTGAAGATGTCTCTAGTTACTTGGCCTCCACATCTCTCAACACAATGGCTCCCTCCAGTGTTCAACACTTAAGCACATTATTGGCAAAAGTTTGAGTGGCATTCCAAGACCTGCACTTAGGGCTGCCACAGACTGATACCCAGTATGCTTCACTGTTTCTAATGCCATCTGTAATTTGTTTTTAAATACATTATTTAAGGATTCTATACTTCTTATGCCAACAAATATTAGAAATACTGAGTTTTCATCTTGTGTGTAGCATAGGGTGATGCAAGTATACAAACACACACACACACACACACACACACGAAAGTGAGGCTTGAGGTTTATACAGTGAAAAAGAATATATACATAATATATATATATATATATGTATATATATATATACATATATATATGTATATATATATTTTATATATATTTTCTTTCTTTTAATCTTGGCAGGAAGCACAAACAGCTAACTGAGTCCATTCTCATAGCCAAGGGATGTAATATAGAAGGGAATATGAAGTCTTTAAATGGTTTTAAACATCTTATTTTTTTGTACTTCAATTTGGTAGTAGCTGACCAATGTGGTTAAGTATCACTTTCAGTCTATAATGGGAATCAATAGCTAATTCCATGATAATATTTGCCTCTCCTTCCAAAACCTCATTTTCTACCAAACTGTGACATTCTATTACTTATTTCAAAGTGCTTACAAAGACTCTGGTTTGAAAATTATTCAAAGATTATAGGAAGAATGTTTCAGCAAAACATCAACATCACTATCAACCTTCACTCTCTTCAGCATTTTAGATTTAATAAACCTCAGTATGAAAATAGACACATGAAAGTGCCTGTCACCTCCTTATCAGAATTGCTAAACTGACTGAGAAACACATTCACACTGCAAGCTAATTAACCTGACTGCAAGTTGGCAGGTGCATTACAGGTATGCTTCCAAGGAAGCTTGAATTGTATTTAAACAAAACACTTAATTATGTTTTCCAATGGGGTCATTAACCATCAGGCAAACTCAGCAAGGACAAAAAGTTCAACTTTCTGACTTATTCAAGCCACATTAAAAAATCTTGTATTTCTTATTATCAGATCCTAGCAAATCAATGGAAGTTATTTAAGATGTTGAATATAGTCTACCAGGAATTTGATTGTCTCTTATCTGAAAAAAATATCTTTGGGTATCTGCTCTCTATAACAACTAATCTCTAGCCAAGAAATTTCCTAGAAGGATTGAAGGAGTATTACATTCAATCTCACTCAAATACATTTGGAATTCCGTCACACTTTCTTGTCTGTCTTGAAATAGGGTCTTACTCCCGTCACCCAGGCTAGGGTGCAGTGTTGTGATCACAGCTCACTGCAGCCATTACTTCCCAGGCTCAAGTGATCCTTCCACCTCAGCCTCTGGAGTAGTTGGGACCACAGGCATGCACCACCAAGCCTGGCTAATTTTTGTATATTTTGTAGAGAAGGGGTTTTGTTGTGTTGCCCAGGCTGGTCTTGAACTCCTGGGCTGTAGCAATCCACCCACCTTAGCCTCTCAAAGTGCTGGGATTACAGGTATGAACCACCGCACCCAGCTGGAACATATTTTTCTATAGCAAACATAGCTTTCACCCCATGGCCCTGACTTAGGCTAAATAAGCAATAATTAGTGTTTTTCAAAGTGCTAAAGATCAATTTAACTGGAATAAAAATTTATTCCATAACTTAGAATGAGGAAATCAAATGGAAGTAGTTGTCTGCCTTTCCTTTAAAGAAAAATAAAATGATAACAATGCCTGTTAGAACCTGAAGGAAACTTCTAGTTTCATTTAATATAATGGAGTTGTCCATTCTATTGTCAGGTTTGATGTACTTTCTCCTCATGTTTAGTTGCTTTATATATTCCTCGGTCCATTACAATCTCAGTCTATACCTAAATGTTGTGATGTATTGTGCCCTGGGTTGAAAGACTCCAAGAAATATGAACGTCTGAAGTAGTATACTGATGCTCATAACTGTTTTATTACAAAGGCTACGGGTGTTTTAACAGCAGAGATCACAAAATCAAACATTGTTAGGGTTTGTTGGGTAATAAAAATAAGTAAAGCAAGCCTAATGTAATATAACAGGAAGGGGTAAGAATTGTAATAAACTTGAGATCATAGTCCATATCTAAATGATCAGTTACAGTTTGCTCCAACTAATTGATCACATCGAAAAATGTAGACCACACATTACTAGATATCCTACTTCTCAAAATATGCCATATAAATTTCGATTTTTAAGTAAAATATCCCCCAAATTAAAATACTCTGAGTCAATCCAAAGTGATCTGAAAGTTGGATCCAGCCTGGAACTGCCAAGTTGAGATTCCACTGCCCTTTGAAAATCATCTGGTCTTCTAGAGCTCTCTGCTAGTCAAAATGAATCTTTTAGAGCTCCCTACTAGTCAATCAAAACTACAGATATTCTACTCTTGCTCTACCTGGAGTTAAGGAAAATGGAATCTCTTTCTTGACAGCGTATTTTGGAGGCCCACTGTCCGCTATTCACCATGACTCATATCTGACACTAGGAGTTACACTAGAAGTCTTGTGTCAAGGCTTCCCTCAAGGACTTCTGAGTCTTGCGTTTACTTTCCCTTGTATCAACTGTATTCAATTTTGACTATGAGAATTGGTGACCTCTCTTGACACTATGTTCCTTTTTAAGGCACTTCTTTTGCCAATTGTTCTTCCATCATTCACCCTTCACAATCTATATGCAGCAACTGCAGGCCTGATAATTTCATGAGAAGGAGACAGGATGTTTAGGGTTAATTCTTCTATCCCATCTCTTTACTGCAGAGAGGAGATAAGATACTGCCTTTATTAAACAGTTCACTCAGCTAAGTTAGAACCTGAAGCCTAAGATTCAGTATTTAAAAAAATAAAACATGTATTCTCCTGGTCAAAAGCCAGATTTCCTCTACTGATTCTTTACTAATTTGATTTGATTCAATAAACTTCCAATATTTCATTTGTAATTAATGAGCATCTGGAGGACTCTAAGTAGCTGTTGATATAGGGTCTCTGATAATATTTTGAAATAAGGAAAATGTAAACATGTAAAACTACCTGATGTAACAGTGTCTGTTTCTAGGATTCCACAAGGTTGTCACAACACTTGCCATGTTCGCTCTATTTCCTACCTTCTTTGGTCTCTGAAGCCAAGCTTACATCCCTGTAGTTGGATATTTTCAAGGGATCTCCTTGTTTTAGTAACTCACTCCCTTCTTTTTTTTTTTTTAATTATTCGTAATCTTCATTTATTTCTGTGAACCCACAGCTGAAATAATGAGGTTTTCATCAACAGCTTTAACCCCATGTAATGCACAATGATTGAACCATCATATTCATCTCTGCCATATAAGATTAAGACTAAAGTTGACGCTGAATTTTGTGAAAAACTTATTTTGTGAAATAAACAGACCAAGGCTTTAACATATATTTTCTCTAAACTTTATATGTGCACTATAATGACAGTATTATTATTTCTATTTGAGAGTGAAGACACCATAAGTCATAAAGATTAGATATCTGTGGAATAAACAATTTATCTCCTCACTAAATTGACCTTTTCTTTCCAGGTACCCAGGTAACTATATTCCCAGATCCCTGCATTTTGGAGTGGCAATACAACTGAGGTAAGGGCAACAGAATGTGACTAAAAGTGACGTTGCTACTGTCAACAATCCACCTTGGACGTGCCTTTTGTAGCACATATCAATTTGCCCATTCTTATTCCTACTCCTGTACAGTATATATCCGACACCCTGTTTCTTCTGCTGGGTTTCCATCAGAAACCCAGAAGATTGGATACTTATAAGCATATGTAATTTGTAGACATCGAGTTTAATTATTTTTTATTCTGTAGTAAATGTAAAACTTCAAAAATCCTTGTAGACTCTCTTAGAATTATAGATAGAATTGAATTTCTCCAGCTATATTTAAATGTGAAATTATTTCTATTTTGCTTTAAATAATTGTTTTAGATTAAAACAATTGTTTTAATTTATCTTGTTTATTTGTTTGTTTGGTTTTGGCTTTTATGATTTTTAGTTTTGTGGGTATATAGTAAGTGTATATATTGACGGGGTACATGAGATACTTTGATGCAAGCATGCAATGAATAATGATTACATCATGGTAAATAAGCTATTAGCCCCTCAAGCATTAATCCTTTGTGTTACAAACAGCCCAATTATACTCTTTATTTTTAAATGTACAATTAAATTATTATTGACTATAGTTATCTTGTCTCCTAACAAATACTAGGTTTTCTTCATTCTTTCTAACTACATTTTGGACCCATTCGCCATCCTTACTCTCCCACCTCCACCCCACCACCTTTCCCAGGAATTTTATTTTTTTTTAGCAAATGTAGTTCATTGGCTAATCAGCATCTTCTGTGTATATTTTGTGTTTTATATTTGTTTTACATTTTAATTTTTATTTATTTATTTTTTGAGATGGAGTCTCGCTCTGCTGTCCAGGCTGGAGTGCAGTGGTACCCTCTTGGCTCACTGCAATCTCTGCCTCCTGGGTTCAAGTGATTTTCCTGCCTCAGCCTCCTGAGTATCTGGGATTATAGGCACCTGCCACCACACCTGGCTAATTTTTGCATTCTTAGTAGAGACGAGGTTTCATCACATTGGTCATGCTGGTCTTGAACTCCTGATCTTGGGTGATTCACCCACCTTGGCCTCCAAAAGTGCTGGGATTACAGGCTTGAACCACTGTGTACCTGGCCTTCCATGTATATTTTAGCAGGTGTATCTTACATAGCTCAAGCCAATCACATCCTTATGCATAATAAAGGACTTCTATAAATAATAGGGCCATCCATTTCATTTGATTTCAGAATATTGCACCATTTTCTGTATGAAGTGAACATAAAAAATAATAATGCATTATAGTAACTGTAAGTGTTCCTCATAGATTTCAAAGTCAGTTCTGAATATGTTAATTAAAAAGTCAGGCTCAATGAATTTTTAGTTTATTTGCCTTTGTCTGAAGTGCTACAATTGGGAGTAGATTTTTCTAGAAATTGATTTTAGCGTGTAAATAAGACATGTTAGTGTAACTGATTTAACATGCCATGCAAAATAATGAAATTGACATATACAGGTCTAGAAATGGATTTTAAAATATAACTTGACAAAGAAATATATTGGTATTTTTAAGTGAATATTTCACTGTACTTTTGGTGCTTTTTCATTATCCTGCTGGTGTTCCCCTCCAACAGGTATGAATGTTACAACAGATTTTTCCCCCCATTTTATCAAATTAATTTTTTTTATACTGAAGTAAGTTTATAAGCTTTTCACTTTTAAAATATCATTTAAAGGTTTTCAGATTATGAAATAAAGTTCCCAGAAGTTTATTGGAAAGATTAATAAAGAAATTTATAATTGGGGTATGTGACTACAAGCCTTTTATGCTTCCAACCTCAGGTACTTTCAAAATGATAGTTGAATTCTGGAAATATTTAGACATCTGAGCAATTTAAGAAAATTTTCACTTAAAACTTTTATAAATTTCTGCATCAATGACTACATAAAATCACCTAGATATGCTTGTCTTATTGTTATATCAAAACCTCAAAACAGACTAGAAAATTCAAAGATCACTAGGTTACTATATAGAGACAGTCCATCCTAACACTCTACAACTTTGCTGTTATGTTCACTTCACTGCTATAAAAGGGCATGCTATTGCAAAGAACACTAGGCTTGTTTCTCTGGAGTAAACTTTCCAAGGCATACTTCAACATTTTTTTAATGAAACTAGAACTAATGTAGAAATCTCCCTTTCATAGTAATATTAGACCATTGTGGTTTCCAAACCATGATTCTAGTTTGGTTCTGAGCATTTATAACTCTAATTTAAGCAATATAGGTAAATAGGGAAAGTTTATTGTTATCTAAATTATAACATTGCCACAGAAAATTTATGGTTCAGTCATTTATTTCAGTGGGATGACTGAAATCTGAGAGCCATAGGTCTGACAGCCTCTCAGTAGTAGTCTTCCAATTGCTATTTTGTAAGAATGTATTGAGACTATAAACAAAGGATATTTTCATGGAAATCTTAATACCGATCTCCAGACATTTATCTGAAGGTTCTTTTTGAGATCCGTAGCTTCTCTCATACTGGTTGTGTAAGAAATCATACAAGGTGAAAACTGTGTTTGATACGAGAAAAAATGTTATGAATAGAGGTAGCAGTGATTTAGAGAGAATTCTGCTTTAGCTACTGTGGTGGACTAGGCATCTTTTGGCACTACATCTAGGATTTGGAACTATAGCTTCTAAAACTGGGTTGAGGAAAGAAACTTCAGTTACTGTAAATAAAGTCTATATATAGGACTGAAGAGTTCATGAAAGGGGAAGGTTTCTTGATGAAGCAAATGACACTAATGATTGAGGCAGGAGATAACCAAACGCCTAGGCAGATGGGAAAGGGTCCCAGAGAATCTCTGCCCAGCCCCACAAATGTGCTATTTTTATAAGAATGTCTATCAGCACTAGAAAATGTAATCTTGGATTAGGAACGGGGAAGAGAGATAATCAAATGGTGCTACGGTCTGGATGTTTTTGTCCTCTCCCAAATTCATATGTCCAAACCTAATTATCAATGTGCTGGTTTTAGAAGGTAGAGTTTGTGAAAGTTACTTAGGTTATAAATGGGATTAGTGCTCTTATAAAAGAAGCCCCAGAGAGTTGTCTTGCTCTTTCCTCATATGAAGAAGCAGTGAGAAGACACTTCGTATGAACCAGGAAGTGTGCCCTCACTAGACACAGAATCTGCTAGTGACATGGTCTTGAACTTCTCAGCCAAGAGAATTGTGAGAAATGCATTTCTGTTTTTATGAGCAATCTGGTCTATGATATTTTGTTATAATGGCTCAAACAGACTAAGACAAATGGGTTGGCTAGAAAAGACTGAAAAGTTTTAAATTGAATCAACTTCTTTTAAGATAGTAACCTTATCAAAGTTATGTAAATATTATCAATCTCAGTTATCTCAGGGTGAAAAAAAAAAGAACTATGTCACACATTGTAGTAGTAGAAACTGTAAATATACTAAATTATAGAAGAAGAATGTTTTAAGTTATTGAACTTCTTATTACTCGTTATTCAAATATTTAAGCCAAACAACACTTCCAGTTCTATTTCTTTTCTCATTCAGGGCATTTCATTTATAGCATCCTACAACTTTAGGAAAGAAGAAAATCCTCTGAGGCAATCAGATAAAGAAGATAATATATTACTAAGTTATGTATTTTAACATTGTTTGCTTGAGGCTTTGGAGTTAAAAAGATTCTTTGCATTGTAGATTTGATTTACTTTACCTCATGGAAATTTCTTTGAGTTTTTAAGTACTATATAAAAATTAGTTGTATGAAAATTTATTGCAAAATTATCTGAATGTGTCACAAATAAATATCTGTATATATCTCTTTAGCTTTGGATTTTTTCTAAGCAAAATTTATTTTTGAAATATCTAATTATGAGTTATAAAGGGAAATACCTTTATTCATTGAATAATCAGATAAATGTTACCATACTCAATATAGATATTTTTGTTAGGCTGTGATTGATTTTGAACATATTAAAGAAGAATATTACTCTGGGCTGATAATTTACAACCCAAATTCTGAAAATTGAAGTATTTAATTTTTTTAAACTTTAGAAGTACAATTCTGAAATTGTTGTATGTATCAATTTTTCCATAATGTAAAAGAAAAGCATTTCAGAAAACTCATATTATGATGGTTTTGTAGATAATTTGCTTTCTTTTTGTCATATCCATATTATCAAAATGTAAACCTCAGGCACTCACTTCAGTAAATGACAATGTGCTGTCCCTCAGAGAAACTGAATAATAGCTTTACAAACCAGAACCTTACTATATTAGTCAAAAATCAATGCACATTGCAGAGAGGAATAAGGGAGACCTCATGAACCATATATCACAAATTTCCACAGTGGGAACCGTAGCGACATTGGAAGATATTGTGTTCAGAACCCTTAATGAGAGTTGGCCTCATTTTTATGGCTAGCTGCAAAGTCTGTTACACTTAATGGTGATTTGCTCTAAACAATGATCTACAAATGAATGCCAGATATGCTAATAAATTTCTGTATTAAAAGACTACTGACAATTGGTTCAGAAAGGAGTTTTTTTCCTCCTTCCTAGGAAGTACTGACATGGTAATATTAACACTTGAAAGTGTCAACTGCTTAATGAAATTTTGCCCTTATAGATTACCAAGCTTTCTTAAATGTTAGAAGTTATTTTTAGGAGATAATTTACTGCAATTAGGGTTATTTATATTGATATATACATTTATTTGAGTTTTAAAAATATGTTACCATGTAGAAGTGGCATTGTGTATGACTATGATGGCAATCAATATTTGGATATACTAATTTATAAACATTAACTACCTTTGTTCAAACTAAAATATAATTAAATAAGGGTTATGTGATGGAATTATTTGGTTTTAAATATTAAATAAAGTGTGAATAAAAATTTTCCATTATCTTTTGAACTATTTGTAACATAACAATCCTAATAGGCTTCCCAAAGAACTTTGTGTTAAAATACAAACCTAATGGGCTCATCGAAAGCCACAAATAAAGGAGCTGTCAAGTAAAGTTGATGAAAAAGAGAAATGATACAAAAGGCAGCCTCAGGTACAATTATGAAAATGTCAATATAAAAAATTATTTCCCTTGATGTGATATTATTAGAGTGTGATACTAATTACTAAAACTAGGATTATAAAGATTTATTGACCTCTAGCATGGTTTGCCAAGAAGTTTGTTACAAATTATGGTGTACTCCTTGTAGAAAAATGTATTTGGTGATAGATTTTTGAGGATTTTCTAATTTTTTCATGTTGAAAGATGATGCCGATTTAGAAAATCATCTCTGAATGTATTTCTCTTTTTCTCCATATAGCTTGTAATATCTCTGAAAATATATTAAGCATGGAGAGCCTTATATTGAGAGTATCATACACAGCTAACTTGCTTAGAGATGCATATTGTGTTGTTTTGGTTTAAATGTCACCAAACTATTGATATGTAGTCATTATGTGGGTAGGCACCATTCTATTCTAGATCTCAACACAGGGCTTGTTACTGTAATTGCTTGTAATTTATCATAATTGCTCAATAAATTGCTCTTATTTGCTTTAATGGAGTCTTTAGATAAAACCAAGAAGAACAAAACATATATTTATCATTTCTATGTGGTAAGTGAGATCATTTTAACAATACATTTATGATATGGTGATATTTTACATTTTCATAATTTTGTTTTAACTCAACACTTATGAAGCTATTCACATATTTATTTCAGGATAGTTTTGCTTTTTGAGAGTAATTGGTAGAAGTTTTCTAGAGGTCCTCAAGCATACATATACATCTCCGAAATAATGATAATAATTTTATGTTTTATGATACTGTTATTGTATTACTGTGTGCTATAATTCATATTTTAAAGGTATTATTTTCATTAACACGTAAATGTTAATTCAGTCATCCCATTTAAGAATAAATGTTCTTAAGAAAAAGTTTCTATTATCTATATTATTTGTATCATCTCTAATTAACTAATACAGTCTTTATAGGGATATGATTTCTTACTTGATTGATAATCTTGTCAAAATACTGATAAATATTCTGGTCTTCACTGTATGATACTTTTATATATACTCTATGTTAATTACTATTTTATGTATGGGAAAAACAAAATGACTAAAAAAGAAAAGTCCCCTTGTTGCATGAAGAGGCAATAAATAAAATTTAAAATACATAAGTTAGTAATATTAGTGAAGTTTCTATGATAAAACAAAAATAGGGAGAGTAGAAAAATAAAAGTTGATGAGGTTAAAATTAAGATTTTAGTCAAGTTTATCTGAAATTTGGGGTTGGCATGAAAAGAATGAAATAATTCCAAATTTTCATTGATATTGTTCTGTATTAAAAAAAATTTTTTTTGTAAAGTGAAAATTTATATGTTCAGATAATATTTTGTCTTAAAATATTTGATACTTTCATTTCTAATACAGTGACTAGGGAAGTCTTTCCAAAACTTCTGTTGAAATAGATAAGCAAAGCTGAATAAAATATTTTAAAATAACCTCAAAATTATCAAAGAGCTAAAATAATAATGGAGAACTTACAGAATAGCCTGAACCCAAAGATGTGACTAAGGAAAGTATTTCCATGGTATTGAGCAAAGAAGGAAAAATAAAAGAAGTTTAAAGAAAAGAAAATTGTCCTGCAGAAACTGTGACCAATACCGTGATTAACTTAAGCAATGAAATTAGTAACAAACTGGTTGTATCGTCAATCCCTGGCAGAAGTAAATAAGAGTATTCTCAGGAGGAAAGAACTTTTATCCTAGACATCAAAAACCTCCATATGTAATTTTCAGTCCAAAATAAAAAGACATACAATTAAAGAAATCACCAAGAGTTATAACCAGCAGATAAAAGCAGAGAGTAGAAAAATAATTGCTTATATTTTATATATTTTAATTATTCATGCTTACCTTGTTAAAAGAAAAAAAAGTTTAATATTTGTAAGAACCAGAAAATTATGAAAAGTGCCATAAAAGACTTAAAGTGAAAATTTAGAAACTATAAATTTAAATTTCACAACAACAACAACAACAACAAAAATCTCATTGAAAATATCTGGCAGTAGATTTAGTAGAGCAGAAAAAAAGAATGAGTTGGCTTATGCTGCTAAGCAGAATGTATTACCTCATTTTAGACCAATGTACTCATGACATGGGTTGATGCAATTAATATGTGACCCTCTTATGCCTAACAAAGTAAACAGTGAATCTCTTTTGTTAGAAGATACATTATCTGAACTCTCTATGGTTTTTAAATATTGCCTAGAAACAAACAAGAATTACTAGGATTTCATTTTGTAGAATGCATTCTTATTTCAGTCTAGTACAAATTATTACTTTACTTTGCCATTGCTAGTATCTTGATTCTACCAGAATCTTGAAATACAATAAGGGATTAGAATGACAAATCAAATTCACACAAATAAAAGATATTACCACAAATCATGATTTACTAATAACTTAAAGAATAAAAGTAGTTGGGGTCACAATAGCAGCAGGAAGAGCCCCAGGACCACCAACACAGTTCTCCAGCTACTTTCTTGCCTACATCCACTTTCTTGCATGTGATCTGGCCCAGATTAAATATTAAGATCTCCAAGTACGTTTGTGGTCACATAACTTATACCAAAAGGAGATTATTCTCCCTTATGAAATGTCTCCATTTTACACAGATACTGTATTAGTCCATTCTTACATGGCTATAAAGAAATGCCTGATACTGGGTAATTTATAAAGGAAAGGGGTGTGATTGTTCATGGTTCTTCAGGCTGCACAGCAAGCTGGCTGAGGAGGCATCAGGTAACATCAGGCAATGTGAAAGTGAAGGGGAAGCAGGCACATTTTACATGGCTGGAGCAGGAGGAAGAGTGGCCAGGTGCTGCAACCAGATATGATAACTCACTCACTCACTATCACTGGAACAGCACCAAAGGGATGGCTCTAAACCATTGATGAAGGATCCACCTCCATGATTCAATCAGTTCCTACTAGGCTCCACCTACAACACAGGGCATTACAATTTGACATAAGATTTGGGTGGGGACACAGATCCAAGCTATATCATTCCACCCCCATCCCCTCCCAAACCTCATTTTGGAGAGTGCATTCTTATTTCACTCTAGTACAAATTATTACTTTACTTTGCCACTGCTAGTATCTTGATTCTACCAGAATCTTGAAATACAATAAAGGATTAGAATGACAAATCAAGATTTACTGATAATTTAAAGAATAAAGTAGTTTGAGTCACAATAGAAGCAGGTGACCAAGCCCTATTTCTGGTAAGAGACAGTCCAAGTCATATTTAAAATGGATGCTGCTATTGTGTGTATGTCTGTGATTCACAAGATATATACTAGAATGTTAACAGCAGCATTATTAATAATATGAAAACATTTGAACCTACTAAAATGTTCACCAATACTAGAGCACATAAGTAATATTCTCATTATGGAATACTCAACAGAAGTGAGAACGAATAATCAACAACTGCACCTGGCAATATAGATGAATCTCATATGAGTTATGAATGAAATAAGTCAGATAGAATAGAAAACAACTGTGTAATTATATTTATACAAATTAAAAAACTAAAATATGCTAGTAGAAGTCTTGCTAGTGGTTATACTTGAGAAGGACATTGTGACTGGATGAGAGTGTGAACAGATTTCTGCTAATATTTCTCTTGATCTGAATGATTGTGATATGTTTCTATTTGGTTTATAAATATTTATCCATATATTTATGATATACATATTATTTTATTTGTATATTTGTAAGTAAAAGATATATGGGGAAATGTAATTATTAGGCTGGTATATAGAACACAAAATATTATCTAGAGTGCATCACTGAGAAAAAGATACAAATTTCATATGTCAGATCAAAGAAACTGGGTAGAAAGTGAGGTGTTTCAATATTTGTTTAATTAGTCTTCCCTGCAGAGAGCAAAAGAATGAGAAAGAAGCAATATATAAAGACATATTGGCTGAGAATTTTCAGATACCTATTTTCACATTCAGAAAGTTCAGAAAATCTCATGCATGACCTATGAAAGATAATCACAAGTATATAATAGCGAAACTTCAATAATTCAAAACAAAAAGATGCATGGAAACTAACAGAGTGTATGAATTTCCAACTAGTATGTGAATAAAATGGAAAAATAATTTATTAATCCAAATTAAGTCAAGAAGAAGAAAGTATATGAAACAGGCAGCATAAATAGAAGGAATAAAGGATGATAGAATACTATTTCCAGATATATCAGTGATTATGTTGAATAAATATGTATTTAAAATTTCTGATCAAAGTCAAGGACTATTGAACAGGTGGACAAGACACTACATTTTGCTTACCATAAACAAACGTAAACTATAAGTAGAAAAGTTCTTATGTAAAAGTGTCACGCTAGCATAGAAGTATTAACCAAAGAAAAGTTGACAGAAGTACGCTTCAGAGCAAATGAATCACCAGATAAAGAGTAGCTTCATGATGCTAAAATGTTTAAATCACCAGGAATATATAATATTTTAAAATTTACATGCATATAAAAAAAGCAAAAATTGACAGAACTACAGAAAAAAATAGGAAAATTCACAAATTAGTCTATTTAATATCCCTTGCCCAACAACTAATAGAATAAGTTGACATATAATATATATCATTACATAATTAATTAGAATATATAAGATTTAAACAATTTATAAACTGGAACTAAGAAACTGCACTTACATTACTGCCAAGAACCCATAAAAGTTACAAAAATAATAATAAATTTGTGTAAATCAAATCTCAACAAGTTTCAAATAAATTAAATTATTTTGATTATGTTATTTGCTCAAGATGCAACCAAGCTGGAAATCAATATAAGATAGATGAATAGAAAATCTTATATTTTTGCAGGTTAAACAATGTATTTCTAAATTAGTCAGTAAATTAACTAAAAAAGAAGTCATAAAATTCTTTAGAAAATATACTGTCTAAAATGTGATGAGATATAATCAATGCATTTTTAGAGTGAAATTTTCTATAAATAAAACTGTATATATGAAACACAAATCAGGTTAATCTTTCCTAAAGTAAATAAAGTGTAAAAGCAAACTAAAGCAAGAAAAAAACAAAACACCTGAATTATCCTATCAACACTATGAACATAGGAAAAAAAATGGTAAAAATCTTTTCTTACAACTGCAGACCCCTAGTGACAACACTGGAAAGTTCAGTGAACATTTAGGAAAAAATATAGTTGCAAATTTAAGTTAAAAACATATCTGAAATTACTTTATAAATTTAACATAACTTTCCTTCTGAAACTCAATAAGAAAATTAAAATAAATTAAAAAATGACTGCCCTATATTTATAAATAATAATATTTTACAATTCTATATTACATGTAGACTATATATTATCTTATATACAATTATATTCTATATTATACCTAATACATATAATTAGTGAATATACATATATATTTATATAAGAAGATGGAGATTTTATACATATTTGTGAGCATGTGTGTGTGTGTGTGTATATATATATACACACACACACCTATACACATATGTATAATACGTATATAGTATCATGTATATAGTAGTATGTGTGTATATATATATAACACACACACACACATACACACACTAACTGTTGTCAGGTTGTATATACATAACAGGTTGTTTCTATATTATGCTATCCAATTCTATATGGTTATCTACATGATAAAAAAGATGTTAGAAAAAAATTTAACATATGTTTTTGATAAAAAGTAATCAAGAAAGCATAAAACAAGAATTTCCTCAATTTGATTAAGAGTATTTATACATCAAAAATCATCATTTTCTTCGGGGAAAATTATTGAAATATTATTCCTAGATTCCAGGAAACCTAAAAGAATGCCAATTGACATCACACTTATCCATAATTGTTGTACAGGAGTTTGCCTTGCAGAGTAACACAATAAAAAGAAGTGAAAATGCATAAGAAACGGAAAAGGGGAAAACAAACTGTCATTGTTTGTAGATGATTCAATAATAGAGACAGAAGCCACAAAATACTCTCCAAATTGTAAGATTAAAATAAATTATTATTTTTGAGACTGGATCTCACTCTGTTGCCTAGGCTAGAGTGCAGTGGCATGATCACACCTCACTGAAACCTTGACCTCCTGGGCTCAAGCAATCCTTCTCCCTCAGCCTCCAGAGTAGCTGAGACCTCAGGCAAGTGCCACCATACCCAGCTAATTTTTTGATTTTATAGAAACAGAGTGTTGCTTTGTTTCCTAGGCTGGTAAGATGACATTCTTTTTTTTTCTTTTTTTAATTGCATTTTAGGTTTTGGGGTACATGTGAAGAACATGCAAGATAGTTGCATAGGTACACACATGGCAGTGTGATTTGCTGCCTTCCTCCCCTTCACCTGTATCTGGCATTTCTCCCCATGCTATCTCTCTCCAACTCCCCACCCTCCACTGTCCCTCCCCTATTTCCCCCCAACAGGCTCCAGTGTGTAGTGTTCCCCTCCCCTCCCTGTGTCAATGTGTTCTCATTGTTCAACACCCGCCTATGAGTGAGGACATGTGGTGTTTGATTTTCTGCTCTTGTGTCAGTAAGATGACATTCTTACAAGTAGTTGATAGGGTCTTTCCCTAGTTGCTCTTGTAGTTAACAGTCTTAGCTCATGGATGCTAAGAATTGAGACAGATCCAGCTTTCCTCTCTCATTTCTTTTAAAGGATCAACTTTACTCTCTCATTTCTTTCAAAGGAGGCACATATAATTAGAATTGGAATGTTTTTCTTTTGGATGAGTCCTTTTATTACTATATAATGTCCTTCTGTCTTTTTAAACTGTTGTTTCTTTAAAGTTTGTTTTATCTGATATAAGAATAGCTACCCCTGCTTGCTTTTGGTGTCACAACTTGGGCTCTATTCTTGCTTGGTAGCCTGCAGTGCGAATGAAAGCAGCAGCTCTGTTCCTATTTTTCCTCTTCCAGTCCTCCCCTGCATTTTTTTTCTGTTTTGGTAAATCTTTACTGGTAAATGTTTCTTTAAAAAAATTTTTTTTTTTAAATTTCAGTAGGTTTGGGGGGAACAAGTGATGCTTGGTTATGTGTTTCATTACATGAATAAGTTCTTTAGTGCTGATTTCTGAGATTTTCGTACATCCATCACTGAGCAGTGTACATTGTACCCAATGTGTAGTCTTTTTGATTTTTTTCTTTTTGAGACAGTCTTGCTCTGTTGCCCAGGCTGGAGTGCAGGGGCGCAATCTCAGCTCATTGCAACCTCCACTTCCCATTTTCAAGCGATTCTCCTGCCTCAGCCTCTCAAGTAGCTGGGACTACAGGCGCCTGCCACCACCATATATTCTCATAAAACAATGGTAATTCTTGCTGGAGTAAGGTAGTATCACATTGCAGTTTTTATTTGTATTTCTCATACCATTAGTCACATTGAGCATTTTTCCATATTCTTGTTGGCCATTTGTATATCTTCCTTTTAGAATTGTTTATTCATGTCCTTAGCCCATTTTTTGACAGAATTTTTTTTTTTCTTACTGATTTGTTTGAATTCTTTGTAAGTTCTGGATATCAGTTCTTTGTTGGAGGTATAGATTGTGAAAATTTTCTCCCACTCCGCAGGTTGTCTGTTAACTCTGCTGATTATTTCTTTTGCTGTGCAGAAGCTTTTTAGTTTAATCTATTTTTCTTGGTTTTTGTTGCATTTGCTTTTGGGCGTGTGGTCATGAAGTCTTTACCTAAGCCAAAGTCTGGAAGGTTTTTTCTGATGTTATTTTCTGATGTTTTTTCTGATGTTATTTTAGAATCTTTATGGTTTTGGGTCTCAGATTTGTGTCTTTGATCCATCTTGAGTTGATTTTTGTATAAGGTGAGATGTGAGGATCCAGTTTCATTCTTCTACATGTGGCTTGCCAATTATCCCAGCACCATGGGTTGAATAGGGTGTCCTTTTCCCACTTTATGTTTTTATTTGCTTTGTCAAAGATCAGTTGGCTGTAGATATTTGGCTTTATTTCTGGGTTCTCTATTCTGTTCCATTGGTCTATGTGCCTATTTTTATGCCAGTACCATGCTGTTTTGGTGTGACTATGGCCTTAGAGTATAGTTTGAAGTCAGGTCATGTGATGCCTCCAGATTTGTTCTTTTCACTTAGACTTGCTTTGACTATGCTTTTAGTCTCATAGGAATTTTAGGACTTTTTTTTAATCTGATATAAGAACAGCTATCCCTGCTTGCTTTTGGTGTCCATTTACATGAAAATACCTTTCTCCACCTCTTTACCTTAAGTTTATGTGAGTCCTTACATGTTAGGTAAGTCTCCTGAACACAGCAGGAACTTGGTTGGTGAGTTCTTATCCATTCTGCCATTCTGTATCTTTTAAGTAGAACAGTTAAGTCATTCACATTCAATGTTGGTATTGAGATGTGAGGTATTATTCCATTTATTTTGCTATTTGTTGCCTGAATACCTTTTTTTTTCATTTTGTTATTGTTATATACGCCTTGGAGATTTATGCTTTGAAGAGATTCTATTTTGTGTATTTCGAGGATTTGTTTCAAGATTTAGAGCTCCTTTTAGCGGTTCCTGTAGTGCTTTCTTCATAGTGGCAAATTCTCTCAGCATTTTTTGGTCTGGGAAAAACTATATTGTTTCTTCATTGATGAAGCTCAGTTTCATTGGATACAAAATTCTTGGCTGATAATTATTTTGTTTAAGGAAGCTAAAATGAGACCCCAATCCCTTCTAGCTTGTAGGGTTTCTGTTGAGCAATCTGCTGTCAATCTGATAGGGGTATTTTTATAGTTTACCTGATACTTGGCCTAACAATTCTTAAGATTCTTTCTTTCAACTTGACTTTTGATAATCTGATGACTATGTGCATAGGTGATGATCTTTTTGTGAGAAATTTTTCAGGTGTATTTTTAGATTCTTTTATTTGGATATCTCAATCTCTAACAAGGTCAGGGAAGTTTTCCTTGATCATTACCTCAAATATGTTTTATAAATTTTTAGATTTCTCTTCTACCTTGGGAACATCAGTTATTCCTAGGGTTTGGTGTTTAACATAGTCCCAAGCTTATTGCTAGCTTTGTTCATTTTTAAAAATTCTTTTTTCTGTGTCTTTGGTGCATTGGGTTAATTCAAAAGCCTTGTCTTTGAGCTCAGATGTTCTTTTTTCTGCTTGTTTGATTATATTACTGAGACTTTTCAGTGCATTTTGCATTTTTCAAGCGTGTCCTTGATTTCCAGAAGTTGTGATTATTGTTTATGTATGCTATTTCAATGAAGAATTTTCCTTTTATATCCTGTATCGTGTTTTTGATTTATTTAAGTTGGACTTCACCTTTCTCTGGTGACTCCCTGATTAGTTTAATAATCGACCTTCTGAATTCTTTTTCTGGCAATTCAGATATTTTGTATTGGTTTGGATCCATTGCTGGTGAGCTGGTATCATCTTTTGAAGGTGATAGGGAATGTTGTTTTGTCATATTACCAGATTATTTTTCTGGTTCCTTCTTATTTGAGTAGACTATGTCAGAGGGAAGATCTGGGCTGCTGTTGAGATTCTTTTGTCCCTTGCGGTGCTCCTTTGATGTGGTATTCTCCCCCTTCCCCTAGGAATAGGGATTCCTGAGAGCTGAACTATGGTAATTATTTTTGCTTTCCTGGGTCTAGCCACCCAGTGGAGCTACTGGGATCTGGTTGGTGTTAAAGAGTGTCTGCAAAGAGTTCTGTGATGTGATCTGTCTTCAGATCTTGCAGCAAGGGATAACAGCACCTGCTCCTGTGGAGATAGCAGGGGAGTGAAGTGGACTCTGTGAGGGTCTTTGGTTGTGTTTTGTTTAGTGGTTTTGTGTTGATTGGCCTCCAGCCAGGAGGTGGTGCTTTCAAGAGTGCATCAGCTGCAGTTATATAGGGAGGATGAAAACTTTCCCTAGGGACACCCGGTTAAGTATTCAGGATTCTCAAGTGGTGGGCAGGGCCATAGAGCTCCCAAGAGATTATGACCTTTGTCTTCAGTTACCAGGGTGGGAAGATAAAGACCACCAGGTGAGGGCAGGGATAGGCATGTCTGACTTTAGCCTCTCCTTGGGCAGGGCTTATTGCAGCTACTATGGGGGTTGGGGATGTGGTTTCCAGTACAATGGAGTTATATTCCCAGGGAGACTCTGGCTGCCTCTGCTGAGTCATACAGCTGGTTAGGGAAGCAGGGGTAAAGCTGGCAGTAATAGGTCTCACCCTGCTCCCACACAGCCCACAGTCCTAAAGTCTGGTCTCATTCCCAGTGTGCCCCACCCAACAGCATTGAGTCTATTGTCAGGCAGCTGGTTACCAAGGCTGGGAACTTGCCCCAGACCACAAGCCTCCTTGCTGAGAAAATAAGCAGACTTAGTTTTTTAGCATCTCAAGGAGGCTGCAGAAGTGATCCAGTTCCTTTAAAAGGTCTATGGATTCTCTTAGTTTTCCTGGTATGTTCCTGTGTTAGTTCTTGGAGCAAAAGTTCACAATGTGAGTGTCCACACGCTGCTCTGTCCCGTTTTTTTATTCTATGCCTGGATTCTCTAAAGTGTGGCAAGTGGGGAGAAAGATAGATAATTTTTTTAGGGCAGAGAGATCTTCCCAATGACATCCTGTCCTTTTACAATGATCACTAAGCACTCCAGTCAACACCTCTCTTTTTAGATTTTTAATGAGCGTGAGTCAGGAACAGTCTCTATGTCCATAATTCTATAATACTCCAGGGATCATAAATGTTAAGATCTCCAAATGATTTTCTGATGCTCTTTTCCCTTGTTCTGTGGCTGACGGGGTGCAGCACTCTTCTTTTTCACAGTTTTGGCCTCTTAATGGATTCCTAGATTAAACATGGATGATGCACTAATGGTGACTGGATTTGCCTTGGGCCCCCTTCTTTGCAAGTCCCATGTAGATTGCCAACTATCTCTTTTTATAATTCAAAGATTACTTGATTTCTACTGTTCTCAGTTTGGGGACCTAAGGTGAATAGACAAGATAGAAAGGGTCATATTATAATACTGATTACATTGCTACTATGGATATTATAAAGCTTTAAGAGGATATAGTTGAATAATTTATCAAAATCTGGATTGCTCTAAGAAGTCATTCCCATTTCTCTGTGATCTTGCCTCTGTACTTTGGTTGTTTCTGGAACATAGTAAATTTTATTCTAGTAATGTTAAATATGTCCCATTTTTATAGTATCTTGTTTAAAATCAAATACGTTATATCACTTTTTCACTTTCATAGAGATCAAAGTTTAAGGTTTTGACTTTGTCTTAAGAACATTTATTTATTCTTCCTTCAGGTTAATCAGCCCATCTTTCTTTTTAAAAATTCTCAAATTTCTATTTTTCTATTAGTAAAAACTAAGGCATATTTTTAAAACACTGTATTTTTTAAATAT
>NW_016107514.1:6562144-6596945 GCF_001604975.1 Cebus imitator
TGGGGGGTGGGGAACTGGGGGGGGATAGCAGGGGGAGAAAAAAAAATAAATAAATACAAATTAAAAAAAAAAAAGATTGAGAGAGCCTATGAAGGAATTGAATAAGAGCAAAACAAAGTTTGTGATCTAAAGGCTTGTTAGTAATGTGGAATTTCTACTTGCAATGAGTGGGACAAATGAGTTATTTTTTCTCTTAGGAAAACGGGCAGCTTCTGCTAAATGTGTATTTTTCATTTTAATCCTGAAGATGCACCAAATAGCTAGTCATGGAGAAGGTACATATTTAACTTAATTTCTTTCAGGAATGGTTCTTACATTTATATTATTTAGTTTCTTTTACTTCCCTGTTTGAATACTTGAATAAACCACCAGTTTTACATAAAGAAAGACAAAATTCTGAGAAAAAGATGAGAATAACAGAAAAAGAATCATGAAACAATTACATACCGTGTAAAACAGTGTAATAATACCAGAAGAAGAAGAAATAAAGAAAATACAGGTGAAATATTTGAAACAATAATGGCTGAGAGTTTTTCAAATCAATGTCACAAAACCACAAAGAACACCAACCAGTAAAAATGACAAAATAAAAAACAAACAAACAAAAACAGAAAAAAACCCTACACATAGATAGATCATTTTCAAACTATGAAAAATCAAAGGTAAAGAAGACACCCTGAAAGAAGCTAGGGTGAGGGGAAACACTTTAGCTATTGAAGAGGGAAGATATGAATAATTACATCTGAAATCATGCAAGCAAGAAAAGAGTAGAGTGAAATACCTAAGGCATTGAGGAAAAACAACAACAGAAACAAAAACTATCAATCTAAAATTCTGCACCCGGTGAAAGTACCTTTCAAAAGTGAGGGAGACATTACAACTTTCTCAGACAAAAAATGAGGCAATTTGTTGCCGGTAGTTTTGCCTTGCAAGAGATGTTAAAAGTTCTTTAGGGAAAAGGAAAGTAACAAGTCAGAGACTCATATCTATATAAAAAATGAATAAGGGAAGATAAAATGAAAAACTTTTATTTTTTCTTATTCTTTGTTGATCTAACAGATAATTGTTTAAAATATAATAATGACAACATACTTGATTTTTGTTTTGCTTATGTGTAATATATATGGTATATATACAAACATATATATATATATATATATATATATATATATATGATTCTGTATGATTATAAATGATGTGGTTTGAATCTGTGTCCCCAACAAATCTCATGTCAAATTGAAATTCCCTCTGTTGGAGGTGGGGGCTGGTAGGAGGTGACTGGATAATGAGGGCAGAGTTCTCATGAATGGGTTGGCACCATGTCCTCAGTGGTGTTCTCACTGCTGATAGTGAGTGAGTTACTGTGAGATCTGCTTATTTAGAAGTGTGTAGCACCACCCCCCTCACTCTCTTCCTTCTCCTCTGGCCATGGAAGATACGACGGCTTCTCCCTTTGCCTTCTGCTATAATTATAGGTTTTTTTTAGGCCTCCCTAGAAGGCAAGCAGATGCTGCCATGCTTCCTGGATAGCCTGAAGAATCATAAGCCAATTAAACTTCTTTTCCTGATAAATTACCCAGTCTCAGGTGCTTCTGTGTAGCAGTGTGAGAATGGGATAATCTGATATATAAATGAAATGAATGACAGGAATAATACAAGGGATGGAAGGGAGACATTAATAATATTTTAATTATAATGTACTAATAATTAGGCAGTATAGTATTTTAAAGTAGACTTCAGTTAATTGTAAATGTACATCTTAAACTTTAAAGCAACAATTTGAAAAAGTAATTGATATACTAAAAGAAGAAAAAAAATAGAATAATAAATGCTCAATTTAAAACTACAAAGGACACAAAAAGAGAAGAAGACAGCTTTTCTTTCTCTTCCCGCCGCCCAAGATGCGAAAGGAAAGAAGGCCAAGGGGAAGAAGGTGGCTCCGGCTCCTGCTGTCGTGAAGAAGCCGGAGGCCAAGAAAGTGGTGAATCCCCTGTTTGAGAAAAGGCCTAAAAATTTTAGCATTGGACAAGACATCCAGCCCAAAAGAGACCTCACCCGCTTTGTGAAACGGCCCCGCTATATCAGGTTGCAGCGGCAGAGAGCCATAGTCTATAAGCGGCTGAAAGTGCCCCCTGCAATTAACCAGTTCACCCAGGCCCTGGACGGCCAAACAGCTACTCAGCTGCTTAAGCTGGTCCACAGGTTCAGACCAGAGACAAAGCAAGAAAAGAAGCAGAGGCTGTTGGCCCGCGCCGAGAAGAAAGCGGCTGGCAAAGGGGACGTCCCCACTAAGAGACCACCTGTCCTTCGAGCAGGAGTTAACAGCGTCACCACCTTGGTGGAGAACAAGAAAACTCAGCTAGTGGTGATTGCACACGACGTGGATCCCATTGAGCTGGTTGTCTTCTTGCCTGCCCTCTGTCGTAAAATGGGAGTCCCTTACTGCATCATCAAGGGGAAGGCAAGACTGGGACGTCTAGTCCATAGGAAGACCTGCACCACTGTCGCCTTCACACACGTTAACTCGGAAGACAAAGGTGCTTTGGCTAAGCTGGTGGAAGCTATCTGCACCAATTACAATGACAGATACGATGAGATCTGGCGTCTCTGGGGAGGCAATGTCCTGGGTCCCAAGTCTGTGGCTTGCATTGCCAAGCTAGAAAAGGCAAAGGCTAAAGAACTTGCCATGAAACTGGGTTAAATGTACACTGTTTCTGTAAATAAAAATAATTAATGCAAAGAGTAGAAGACAAAAATAGGAAGAAAGAGTCCCAAATAGAAAACACAAACAAACGTGGTAGATATTAATACAACTAGGTCAATAAATGCTTTGTATGACTATGGTCTAAATGGACCAATAAACAACAACAGTTGTCAGAGTAGATTAAAAAAAATACAAGACCTAATTACATGTTGTTTACAAAAACCCACTTTAAATATAAAGACACACATACAATAGAGATAAATTGATGGTAAAAATTATATGCTATTCTAACACATTTTAAAAAGCAGAAATAGCTGTATTAATTTCAGACAGAAGAGACTTCAATGCAAGAAAAGTTATCAGGAGTAAGGAAGGGCATTGTACAATGATAAAGGTGTTAATTCTCCAAGAAGATGTAACAATCCTTAAGGTGTATGTACCCAACAATGGAATATCAAAATATGTGAGGCAAAAACTGATAGAACTGTGAGGAGAAATAGATTAATCTACCATTATAGTTGAAAACTTCAACATGTTTATATCAGAAATGGATAGAACCAGCATGGTAGAACACAGTGAAACTCAGTAACACCATCAATCAAGTAGATATAATCAACATCTATACACTACTTCACCCAACAACAATAGAACATACATTATTCTCAAGCTTGCTTGGAACATATACCAAGATAGAGCAAATTCTGGGCCATACAACATACTTTAACAAATAGTAGAAATCATACAATATTTGCTCTCAGAATTCAGTGCAATTACATTAGAAATCGGTAACTGAAAGATCTCAAGAAAACTGAAAATATTTGGAGATTAAACAACATGCTTCTAAATAATGTATGAATCAAAAGAATTTTAAGAGATATTTAAAAATATTCTAAAGCGAATGAAATAAAACCACAACTTAACAAAATTTTTGGAATGCAGTGAAAGCAGTGTTTAGAGGAAAATGAATAGCATTAAATGCAAGAAAAATTTGAAGTTGATCATCTAAGCTTTCACTTTAGGGAACTGGAAAAATGAGAGTAAATTAAATGCAAAGTAAGCATAAGAAAGGAAAGTTTAAAAAAATAGAGCAGATGTCAAAGAAATTGAAAACAGAAAACCAATAGTGAAAATCAATGAAAACAAAAGGCCTATTCATTGAAAATAATAATAAGGTACATAGTCCTCTAGCCAGACTATTAAGCAAAAAAGAGAAAAGAGGAATATTACTAATATGAGAAATAAATGAGGGGACATCACTACAGATCTCATGGATATTAAATAGTAATCAAAAAATACTATGAAGAACTCTGCCCATACATTTGATAACTTTGACAAAATGAACTAATTCCTTTTGAGATACAGTCTGTCAAAACTCACACAAAAATACATAGATAATTTGAATATAAATAAATCTATTAAAGAAATTGGATAATATCATTCCAAAATAAAAGTGAATGTAAAGTGAAACACTAGGCCAAGATGAATTCATGGGTGAATTCTATCAGACATTTATGGAAAAAATACATTGATTATCCACAACCTCTTTTAGAAAACAGAATTAGCAGGAAAATTTTCTAAGACATTATGTGAGTCCAGAATTACCTTAATGCCAAAAGCAGACAAGGAAAAAGAAGGTGCAGAACATTATCTTTTATAAATGTACAAAAACGTCAATAAAATAGTAATATATTGAATTCAACAGTGAATAAAAAGAAATAAACACTATGACCAAGCAGGATTTATCCCAGGCATGTAAGGCTGGATTACCATTCAAAAACCAGTTAATGTAATCTATCACATCACTAGGCTGGAAAAGAAAAATCACATGATGACAATAGTTGCTGCAGAAAAACATTTGAAAAAAAATCCAACAGTTATTCATGATAAAAACTCAATAAACTAAGAAAGAAGAAATCTTTCTCACCTTGGTAAGAATATCTATGAAATACTATAGTTACCTTCTTACTTAATGGGGAGAAACTAGAAGCTTTTCCACTAAAATCAGGAAAAGGTAAGGATGCCCCTTCTTGCCCCTTCTTTTCAACATTGTACTAGAAATCATAGCTAATTAAATAGGACAAGAAAAGGAAATAAAAGGAATATTGATCAGGAAGGAATAAATAAAACTCTCTTTGTTTGCAGTTGACATGGTTGTCTATGTAGAAAGCCCAGGTTAATTAGCAAAACAAAAACAGAAGCCTGTAACTAATAGTGATTATAACAAGATTGCAGGATACAAGTTGAATGCATAAAAGTCAAATGCTTTTCTGTATACCAGCAATGAAAAAGTGTAATTTAAAGTTAAAAATCACAATAATGTTTACATTAGCACCCCAAATGAAATAGGTATAAATATAACAAAATATAAACAACATTAATATATGAAAAGTATAAAACTTAAGAAGTAAATTGAGGAAGAACTATATGTGGGAGATAGTCAATGATCATGGATGTCTCAATATTGTGAAAATGTCTATTCTTCCCAACTTAATCTACAGATTTAATGGAACCCCACCCAAAATCCCAGCAAGTTATTTTGTAGTATTTGCAAACTGATTCTAAAGTTTATGTGGAAATGCCAACAACACAGAAAAGACAGCTGAATATTGAAGAAAAAGAACAATGTCAAAGGGCTGACTCTGTCTAACTTAAAGACTTAGTATAAATATACAGCAACCAAAAAGCATGGTGTTGGAAAAAATAAATCAATAAAACAGGAGCGAGAGCTCAGAAAGAGACCCACAAAAAATATAGTTAATTCATCTTTGACAAAGGACCAATTGCAATGTAATAGAGAAAAGGTAGTCTTTTTAGTAAATGGTTCTGTAACAACTAGATATCCACATGCCAAAACAATGAATCTAGATATAGAATTACACTCTTCACAAAGTTAACTCAAAATGGATTATAGATAAGATGTAAAATAAGGAATTCTACAACTCTTTAAAGATAACATAGGAGAAAATCTGGATAACTTGGGCTCAGTAATAACTTCCTTGATAGGATGCAAAACACATAAAGAATGAAAAAATTGATGAGCTGGGCTTTTTTAAAATTAAAAACATCCACTGTATGAATGTGACTGTCAACAAAATGGAGAAAACAAACCAAAGACTAAGAAAATATTTGCAAAAGACATATATGAAAAAGAACTATTATCACAAATAGACAAAGAATTCTTAAAACTAAGTCAAAAGAAAATAAACCTATTCAATCAAAAAATGGGTCAGAGATGATAGGGTCTTCTAAATATACAATCATGTAGTCTGCAAATAGAGACAATTTGACTTCCTCTTTTCCTAATGGAATACCCTTTATTTTTCTTGCCTAATTGCTCTTGCTAGAACTTCCAATACTATATTGAATAGAAGTGGTGAGAGAGGGCATCCTTGTCGAGTGCCAGATTTCAAAGGGAATGCTTCCAGATTTTGCCCATTCAGTATGATATTGGCTGTAGGTTTGTCATAAATAGCTTTTATTGTTTTGAGATATGTTCCTGTGATACCTAGGATATTGAGAGTTTTTAGCACAAAGGGCTGTTGAATTTTGCTGAAGGCCTTCTCTGCATCTATTGAGATAATCATGTGGTTTTTGTCTTTGGTTCTGTTTATGTGGTGGATTACGTTTATAGACTTGCATATGTTGAACCAGCCTTGTGTCCCTGGAATGAAGCCTACCTGATTGTGATGGATAAGCTTTTTGATGTGCTGTTGCAATTGGTTTGTCAGTATTTTATTGAAGATTTTTGCATTGATGTTCATCATGGATATTGGCCTGAAGTTTCCTTTTTTTTGTTGAGTCTCTGCCGGGTTTTGGTATCAGGATGATGTTGGTCTCATAAAATGATTTGGGAAGGATTCTCTCTTTTTGGATTGTTCGGAGTAGTTTCAGAAGGAATGGTACCAGCTCCTCTTTGTACTTCTGGTAGAATTTGGCCATGAACCCGTCTGGACCTGGGCTTTTTTTGGTTGGTAGGCTATTAATTACTGCCTCAACTTCAGTCCTTGTTATTGGCCTATTCAATGTTTCAACTTCTTCCTGGTTTAGGCTTGGGAGGGTGCAAGTGTCCAGGAATTTATGCATTTATTCCAGGTTTTCTGGTTTATGTGCATAGAGGTGTTTGTAGTAATCTCTGATTGTAGTTTGTATTTCTGTGGAATCTGTGGTGATATCCCCTTTATCATTTTTTATTGCATCTATTTGATCCTTCTCTCTTTTCTTTTTTATTAATCTGGCTAGTGGTCTGTCTATTTTGTTGATCTTTTCAAAAAATCAGCTCCTGAATTTATTGATTTTTTGAAGGGTTTTTGTGTCCCTATCTCCTTTAGTTCTGTTCTGATCTTAGTTGTTTCTTGTCTTCTGCTAGCTTTTGAGTTTTTTGATCTTGACAACAGATGCTGGAGAGGATGTGGAGAAATAGGAACACTTTTACACTGTTGGTGGGAATGTAAACTAGTTCAACCATTGTGGAAGACAGTGTGGCACTTCCTCAAGGATATAGAAATAGAAATTCCACTTGACCCAGCAATCCCATTACTGGGTATTTACCCAAAGGATTATAAATCATTCTATTATAAAGACACATGCACACGTATATTCATAGCAGCACTGTTTACAATAGCAAAGACCTGAAACCAAAATGCCCATCGATGATATACTGGACAAGGAAAATGTGGCATATATACACTATGGAATACTTTGCAGCCATTAAAAAATGATGAGTTTGTGTCCTTTGTAGGGACATGGATAAATCTGGAAACCATAATTCTCAGCAAACTCACACAAGAACAGAAAATCAAACACCGCATATTCTCACTCATAGGAGGGTGTTGAACAATGAGAACACATGGACACAGACAGGGGAGCATCACACACTGGGGTCTGTTGAGGGGACAAACAAGGGAGGAACAGCAGGAGAGTGGGGAGGGATAACATGGGGAGAAATGCCCGATGTAGGTGACGGGGCGATGGAGGCAGCAAACAATATTGCCATGTGTGTACATATGCAACAATCCTGCATGATCTGCACATGTACCCCAGAACCTAAAGTACAATTAAAAAAAAAAAAGAAAATGGGTCAAAGACCCAAACAGACCTCATCAAAGTAGAGGCACAGATTCTAAATAACCACATTAAAATTTACTCCTCATAATTTGTCATCAGAGCTTTGCAAATGAAACTGCCAGTGAGAGACCACCATATATCTATTAGAATGGGCAAAATTCAGAACACTGGCAAAACCAAATGCTGGTAAGGAAGTGGGGTAATAATAATTCTCATTTATTGCTGGTAGGAATGCAAGACAGTGCAAACATGTTGGAAGACATTTGTCAGTTACTCACAAAACTGAACATACTGTATTCACACAATATAGAAATAATACTCCTTCATATTTACCCAATGGAGTTAAAAATATGTGCACACAAAAGCTTGAACAAAATGATTCAGAGCAACTTTATGTTTAACTGCCAAAGCTTGAAAGCAAATACAAATTTTCTTGCTTGGCTAGGTAAATATATAAACAAACTTCATTGTCCTTGGATGTGTAGATAAATATATTAAAAATTTTTGTTCCATCTAGACGATAGAATATTATTCAGCATTAAAAAGAAATGAACGTCGAGGTATGAAAAGACACAGAAAAAACTTAAATGTATATTATTGCTTAGCAAGTTAATCTGAAAAGGCTACACACTGTATGATTCCAACAAAATGATGTCCTGGAAAAGCCAAATTTGGAGACAGTAAAAGTGAAAAGATCAGTGTTTTTTAGGGGATAGTGGATGGAAAGGATGAATAAACAGAGCACAGAGGATATTTTGGGCAATGAAACTATTCTATGTGATGCTGTAATAGTGGATACATGTCAATAGACGGTGATCGAAAGCCATAGAATGTACAACACCAGAATAACCCCTAAAGTAAAGTATGGATTTTGAATGACAATGATGTGTTAACGTAGGTTCAATTGTAACAAACACACACCACTCTGGTGGAAAATCTTGATAATATATGATGCTATATATGTGTGGGGAATGGGAGAAGATGGGAAATTCCTGTATTTTCCACCCAAATTTTCTATGAACCTAAAACTGCTCTAAAAAAAAAAAAAGTCAAAAACAAGGAAGTAATGAAGGAGAACCTGAATGCTAAAATTGCTAAAAAACATATGAAGTTAAGACAATGGGCAAAACTGCACTATTAATGCCCATGTATGCATACTTAGACAAATATAAAAGTAAATAAATGAATAAAAATAATTACTAAATTGGTGTTTGTTTCTTTTGATGCACAGAAGAGGTCTGTTACTAGGATCAGGCATATGGAAAACTTTCAGGATGGTGGACAAGTTTTATTAACTTTGTCAGGGCAGGACCTCGGTAGTGGTTGAAAGAGTATTTTTCTTACAATAGTTCATTTAGTTCCACATATATTTCATGTCATTTTCTGCTTCTGTGTTTTGCCAAACTAAACCAAACCAAGATACAAAATTTAAAGCTTTGAGGAAACCAGAAATGTCAATCTTCATAATGTACTTTGGTGTTCAAATTACAGCTTTTGTCTACTTTTTAATGTTCCTAGTTGATAAAAACTAAGATTTCAATTGGGTCAATAAAAACAAAAACAAACAAATGAAAAAAGCTCTGTTCTTTCTTTATAAAAAACCAGTTGAGAGATTGGCAGATGGGGAAGGTGGAGAGGAAGTGATCAAACTATTACCTCTGTTACTGATAATCTGATAGAAGTAAATAACTCTAGATCAGTGACCAAGAAAGTTTACTAATACTTTATTATGGATCCACAGCCGTATCCATCCTTGGATCCTTCAGTGGTATAGTCTGGCCCTATAAAGGAACATGAAGGAACAAGGAATACATACATTCAGAAGACAGGTTTGATTTGTAAAGAGAAGCACAGATTGAATTAAATATGTCCTTTTTGTGAAACTGATCAGTCAAGGAGGGATGTACAAAAGGGTAGCAAAAGAGGACATGTAAGTTACTTTAGCAGACATTCCTTCTTTCAGAAATGGGCTCAGGAAAAGGGATGTTTCATGGAAGAGCATAGTATTATTTGTATGTACAAACTGTAGTGTTTTAAACCATACAGCTGTCTCCTTTGTTAGACATTTCAGTTTTTTCCAGCTGTTCACCAGAATAAATAACAATTTAATCATGCCCATGTGCATATACATTTCTGTGTCTCTCTGTGATAGATTTGCTGCTTTATAGCAAAAATAAAAAAAAAATCATTAGTTTTAGAACCCACTGTCAATAAAATGGAACAGGGCAGTTTTATATTTAAGATCTCATGCTGTGAAAAATTCCATTTCAGATTCAGTCTTGTCTAGCAAGGAGTCATGTGTAAAATAATTTCAAGCAACACATTATAGAAAATCAAACAACCTTAGTATTTGATAGAGATTCTATTTTTCTCACATAGCACATACTCAGGAGTAGATTAAGCAGTCAGTGCACACAGTAAAGTGCAGAAACAGGATTAGGCTTCTCAGTTATCACTGTCCTCCGAGTTCATGCTGTAGCCTCAGAGATCAGTTTGCCAGTTGACCAGTGCTCTCTAGTTGATTAGCTTCTCACCATAGCATCTCATCCTCAGATCAATTTTTATTATCTTTTATATTCCAGCGGTACACAGTGCAACCAGACCTCTGTCAGCATCCTTTACTTTTCCCTTTGTGAGTACAAATTTCTGCTGCTGAAAAATAAATGAGTATCAAAAAGATGTCTTTCTTTTATATCTATTTATCCAGTAATCTAACATTCCTGATAAAAAGAAATCCAAGATGATCCATAAGATATTTTTAAAAATATTGTGAAATGACCATGTTTGTCAGGGTGCCAATTTCCCTACTGACAGTTCTGTGATAATATCTGTCAACAACTGGGTAAAATTTAAATGTCTGTTTTATCTTTGTGTAAAAAAGCTAATCTTTATAATTTATTCTTTTTCAGCTCAAAGAATCGTCATGCAGTAGACATTTCAAGGTTAGAGAAATTTTGCAGGACATGGAATAGTTGAAGTTTGACAGCAATTTTGGGATTACAGCACTTTTGGCTGTATGTGTGATGAAATAAACTCCACTGAGGTGGGAAGATCACTTGGGCACAGGTGGTCAAGGTTGTGGTGAGCTGTGATGGTGACACTGCACTTCAGCCTGGACTCCCCTTCATTTACTTATACTCATCCATCTTGTTAATTCTTTAAAAAATAAAATAAAATAAAATAAACTCCAAGGGTTCATTTGACTTTGAACTACTGTATGTTCTTTTAAAGAGAAACTGCTTCCATGCCCAAGTGGGCTACTCAGACCTAATGTGGAATAATGCAACTCTTGTCACAAATGTCATTAAGGGTTCAAACTGAGCATCTGGTGCTTATTATAAGGTATTTCTCCTACTTTCAAATAGGTATTTCAGTCCTCTATTCTGGAGGTAATCTAACTTGTATTAATTATAGTTTGTCCAAGAGGAATAATGTAAAGTCCACTACGGATTTTCTGGCAAGGCAGTAACTTGAGAATAAATGTTTAGCTGTCTTTTGTCAGTCCCTTCTAAACTATCTTTGAACAATGGTGTTCCAGCCATGGACAATTTTGCCTTCAGACCTACTTCTCACACTTCCGCTATATGGCTATCTAATGCAAGGTCTATGGCAAAGGACCTTGCATTAGATAGCCAAGCAAGGAAAGTGTGAGAAATTCCTGCTACCTGTGTTTCTCAGGCTCCTGTGTCAACTTTTTCCTAATTAAGGTCTGCCAGTGGAAGTCACTAGTTTGTGATTAGAGGGCTCCAGTACGAGAAAATTCAGGGCATTTCTGTTCCCAGTTCTCTCCCTAAGGCTGTGTTTCCTGCAGCAACTGACAGGCAAGCCGAAATGTAAACTTTTGTCATCAATTTAGACTCTTGTAACTTCATACCTGTAGCAAATGGACTTTACTCACAACACTAGGAAGCCCCAGCACGTCTGCATTGTTCTGGTAGCCATTCTTTGCAAAGATACAGGCAACATAATTGATAGGGAAACAGAGGACCTATATCTTGCAGACTATTTCTATTCTTTGACTCATTCATTATCCATTCACTTAATACACATTGAGCATGTGATTTGTAGCAGAATATACCTAATGTTGAAATTACAACAGCAAACAAAACAAAACCTTTGCCATACCTAATACTGAAATTATAACAGCAAACAAAACAAAACCTTTGTTTCTTCAAGTTTTTACACTCTTTGGAAAGAAGGCAAAAAATAAATTGAGTACATTTGTGATAGTTAATATTGAGTGTCACTTTGATTACATAGAAGGATGCAAAGTATTGTTTCTGGGTGTGTCTGTGACAGTGTTGCCACGGGTGATTAACATTTGAGTAAGCAGACTGGGAGAGGCAGATCAACCCTCAATCTAAAGGGGAACCATCTAATCACCTGCCAGTGTGGCTAGAATAAAGCAGGCAGAAGAAGGTGGAAAGAGTAGATTTGCTGAGTCTTCTGGCTTTCATCTTTCTCCTGTGCTGGACACTTCCTGTCCTTGAACATTTTGCTCCGAGTTCTTCAGCTTTCGGACTCTTGGACTTTCACCAGTTGTTTGCCAGAGGCTCTCGGGCCTTTCAGCCACAGATTGAAGGCTGCACTGTCAGCTTCCCTACTTTTGAGATTTTGGGGCTTGGACTGGCTTTCTTTCTCCTCAGCCTGCAGATGGCTTATTGTGAGACTTCACCTTGTGATCATGTGAGTCAATACTTCTTAATAAACTCCCCTTCATATACTCATCTATCCTGTTAATTCTGTCCCTCTAGAGAACCCTGACTAATACAACATTTTTTAAAAGATATTAGATATTAGAAGGTGCTAAGTTTTATGAAGAAAGGAATGAGTCAAAGGGAATAAAAAGACCTATAGAGATTGTAATTTTAAGTACAGTGGGTAGAGGAAGAACTTTCTTAGAAGATAATATTTGACAGCTACCTAAGGAAGACGAGAGTTGAGTCATGCAGATAGCTGGGGCCTTGGAGAACCAGGCACAGGTGAGAAACAGCATAAGGTCAGTATGTTGTATTGAACTACAAAGGGAGAGAGCGATGGAATGTGAGGTTAGGATGAGACAGAGACTATAGAACTCTGAGATCCTTATAAGACTTTTAGGGCATTATAAGGGCTTTATCCTTATTGGAAAACCATTGGAAGGGTGACTTGGCATAATTTGCATTTTAAAAGCATCATTCTGCTTGCTGTGTTGAAGAAAGATACATATTTTGAGAAGTTTTTCTATAGATGGGAGTGGAGAAATAAGTTGTGACTGGAGAGAATATGTGGTTGAGAGAAGTTTTATTCTTGGTTGTACATTGGGAGAGATACTAACATTTGATGAATATGAAGGTAGGAATGCTTTAACAGAGAAAGGGAAGTTCACTATGCTAGAGAGAGAAGGAAAAATGCTACATTTGGATAGATATTAAAAGTATCAACTAGGGCAAATGTAGGTTTGCTCTTATATGGGTGCATAGACAACATCTCTAGTATACGGGGAGAGGAGAGGCAAGAAACATATTTCAGAGGTAACTCAGGATAGATGAATGAGGTGAGGGCAGCTTGTGGAATGTTGTATCTTATTTCTTTAATTGTCTCAGTAATACAATAAGCACAAATTGCAAGTGAGAGTGAAATGGCATTGAAGATTTGAAGAGAAAGGAGGATGAATAATATAATACAGACTCTTACGAAGTGAAAGTCTGAATGGGCCAGGGAACAGCAGGATAACTGGATAGGTAAAGACACATTAAGGAAAATAGGATTTTAAATGAGATCAGTCTGTAGGGGTATCTATTTTTCTCAATAAAAGTTATTAGTATTTAAACAGGGTGGGGATTTTTTTTTTTTTTTTTTTTTTTTTTTTGGGTGGGGTTTTTTTTTTTTTTTTTTTTTTTTTTTTTGAGACAGAGTTTCGCTCTTGTTACCCAGGCTGGAGTGCAATGGCGCAATCTCGGCTCACCGCAACCTCCGCCTCCTGGGTTCAGGCAATTCTCCTGCCTCAGCCTCCTGAGTAGCTGGGATTACAGGCACGTGCCACCATGCCCAGCTAATTTTTTGTATTTTTAGTAGAGACGGGGTTTCACCATGCTGACCAGGATGGTCTCGATCTCTTGACCTCATGATCCACCCGCCTCAGTCTCCCAAAGTACTGGGATTACAGGCGTCAGCTACCATGCCCGGTCCCAGGGTTAGGATTTTACCAAGCAAGTATAAAGGGCAAAAATATAGTCAGGCCTATGAGGTTATATTCAAAATAATTAGTATAATTATGACTTTGAATTTCAGTTTGAGTGAGAAGTCTCAACACATGAAGAGATGAGCAATAGAGAAAAATTCATAGATCAATAGAATCATTGGGGCTGAAGGACTGCTGGAGTCAAAGGACTAGTAGAAGATGGATGGTAAATGTTGAGGGATGGATACTTACACTGAAATAGTACACAACACATGGAAAAGTTTGAGTATATTCATGAAAATAAGCTGCTGAAGTAGAATGGAAATCAAAAGTATTGGTGTTCAAGTAAGAAGTCAGGAGGTTAGAAGGGTTTATTCATATGGATATTAAAATCATAAGAATTAAATAAGGTACAGTTTTGGGGAGAGTGACACAATCTAGGATTTCTTTGAGAAATCAGAGAAAATGACTCCAGGAGTTAGATGATGACTATAACAGTTTGTGGCTTATGTGAGTAAAGCTAGTGGTTACTAGGAAACAAAGGAAGAGCATGTTCCAGAAGTGCCAATGAGGGGCAATAAGGAAGCCTAACTTAGCTTGAAGACCAGAGATAGGACTGTCATGTAGAATGGAGCCGAAGTTGCTTGTTGCTGTCATATGTATGATTCTTGCCCTCTCAACATCCTCCATACAAAAAATAAGACCCTACATCTCACATTTGGCATTTACCGCTCGATTTTTGTTTCATTCATTGTCATCTTTCTGTCGCCATAGTCAAGGCAAAAACTTAGACAATGATACTAACAACACAACGATCAAGCAATAATTTCTAATATAAATATATAATTCAGACTGAAAATTTAAAAGATATAAGAAAGTCTTTTAAGTTTAATCAAGAGAGTAACAACAAATTATATTTCTCTGGAAATTTTAAGCTATAACAAAAGAAAGAAATATCCAAGAATGCAATAAACAACAAAAAAAATAATTTTATTTACAAATAAAAGAACAAAACACATTGTCTTAGAAGAGCTAAAAGACAATGGAACATTAGAGCTTCAGAGTTCTGAAGGAAAAAAGGTTATAATCCATGAAATCCAAACCAGGCAGGTTTAGAGCTTGGTTTGAAATAAATTAATTCTCAGATACTCAAGGTCCTAGATAATATAATAATGCTATGCCATAAATAATTACTGGAAAACCAGTGGAATATAAATTTTAAAAAATCACCAAAAGAAAGAAAACATAAAGAAATAGTGACTGTAATGTTTAGTTAAAAGAGCTGAGATCAGTAAATATCATCTACAGATAAATTTAAGGCAAAATATTTTTCCAGCAAATTATATAAACCAGTAAATTGATATTCCAAGTTGATATATGACAACATTATACACATTGTTATACTTTTGTGTATTCAAACTGGTGAAGAAATCACTGGAATCTTTTCCTGAGGAAGATATTACATTCTTCATATTTGTAGTTGTGCTATGTTCAAGATGTGTTTTTTTTTCCTATTGCAGATTATGTTATTTAAAACCTTTGTTTAAAAAATGGAGTAGCAATTTTTCAGACTGCAGTTACCATATTTTTTGCATATTTTTGTCTAAGTAAAATAAACTTGATATGACTATAGCCATAAACTGACTCTTAATTTTTCTGTGTAAAAAACATGTGATGGCATATATTACTCCCATATCCAAAGATTTAACAACAGAAAATTAGAAAATATTTAAACAATTTAATTTCTAATATTCAGGTTATACTTTTATTTTCTTAAACATTTGCATGAATGATTATTATAGCATAATAATCTTTCAAAAGAATGATATTGTACCCTTTGCTAAAATTAAAGTAGAATAACCAACTTTGGATGCAGTTCTGAAGAAACCTGTAAGTAAAAAGATTTTATTGAAAGCAAGGGCCAAGATTGAAAGTACAAAAAACCAAATAGTAATCATTAAACAACATGACAGAGACAAAACCAAACAAAATAGTTGTAAGAGTATGTATAAATTAGCTACATACCCCATAGTTGGAAAAAAAAAAAGAAAATACAGCTATCTGAAAATAAAATATTGGCCAATTAAGTTAAATAACAGTTTAAAATATATATATACATAATAGATTAGAAGAAATATCTGCAATACACATAAGATATATCTCTACTAAAAAGAATCATTTTTTTAAAAGATGATTAACTCAAAGGAAAAAGTGTTAAATAATGCAAATAGGCCACTAAAACACAAATATAAATTCAAACTAGTAATTAGGGATGCTAACTAAAATAATAATCACTATAATATTTGTGAAATTTTAAAAGTCTACATTTGTTTTCCAGTATAGAAGTCATGGTAATGTGCACCACACTACTGACTGGACTGTGAACTACATATGCTACTGGGGGTAGGAGGAGCAATATGGTGGCATTATTTATCCATAAAACTTCATTTATATTTTCCTCAATCAGTGTCATCTTTTAGAATTCTGAGAGTTTAAAAGTATTATAAGAATTTATGCACAAAATGTTTTATAGTCTTAAAATACATATTAGTTATTCAGTGAATAAAGTATATCCATATTATAGAATATGATACAGGCACTAAAAATATGAGATGGACTATAGGCACTGGTCTGGATAAATGTCACTGATAGATTGTTAAGTGAAAAAGAAAAACATATTCTAGAATAATGTGCACCTTTTACCTTGCTAATAAAAAGAAAAGAATAAAGAAGCCTACATGAATATAATTGTAAGTAGGTTATAGGAGTATTCTGTTAGGTACAGACAAATTAAAAATAAATATAAATTTGATTAAACAGATGAGTTTGAAGCAAAGAATATATTTTTATGTTTTTCATGCTACTCAGTATTGTGTAACTAATTATATGTAACATGTCTTTCTTTGTGATTAAACAGTTCTTTGACAGAATTTAAAGCATACATACTTTCAGATGATATTAATTACAAAAATCATTCTCATGAAAAAATTTATACAACAGATATAATTGACAGCTGTGTAATTTTAGCTTACAAAAGTTAAATACCACTAGTGGTAGGATTATTAATATAAGAAAAATTGTCATTCAAGTGAGATAATTCTATGTAGAGCAAAAGATTTTATAATAAAAACCTATAAAATTTATGGCACTTTGTATTTTAAAAAGCCTCAAAAATGTTAAAAAAAACTGTTAGAAATGCAATAATTTATTGATGTGAAAATGACAGTGCATTGATTTAAAAGAGCAGTCTGTAATAAGAAAACAGAAAATAAAGAGGTAGACAAATTGGTTAAATTTTTTAAATCGATTAATAATAAGAAAGTCCTTATCTTTTCAGTGTCTGTATAAATTCATATTAATTACCCATGCACAAAATGTTGAAGAAACTCCAATAAATTGAAAAGACCAAGATGTTACAGAGTACCGTCTTCAACATGAAGTGCATATGACAAGAGTTAACTATATATGTGTGGACAAAAAAAGCAATATTAATAGCAAAGTTTCAAGTACCTGAAACTTTGTAGCAAACAAAAGTTGAAATTGTAGTATATTTAAAAATCAATAAAAATGAAGATGTCAAATATCACAACTCACATTATAAATTAAGTTGTAGGCAAGTACTAATTTGTCTTATTTTTCACTGTATTTTAAAGTTAGAATTATTTGGAATGAACAATTGAAACAAATAAGCAAATAAATAAATGAACACAGAAATTAAGATAGTGATTGATACCAGCTTCTCTTTTGAGAAGGTCTTGGATTTGAATGTTTGCTCTAAATCTGTCTGGACAAATTATTTAATTTCACTGAGTTTCATCTTCCTCAGATATGTGATTTATTGGCATTTAACCATTCTAAACTTCAATTTTCAGTAAATGAAGATAATGGTACCCACCTCATGTATTTTTTATAAATATTAAATCTATAATTCTTAGCCAATATCTTCAATAGCTATCTCTAATCTTCCTATTAACCTCAACATTAATAATAGAATTCAGGTGGGGCAAGATTTTTTCAATTTACCTTCAAATTATAACTTAATTATTTGCTAACTGTGCTTGTAAATAACATTTGCCTTGAAGAAAAATTCTAGATCTACCAAAGATCATCAGGGTGCCCTAAAGCACAAAAACAGGTGATCAAAACCTGGAAGCTGGTTGCAGTTAAAAGCACTGCTACCTTCTTGCTCCACGAGTTGAGTAATTCAGCCATAATATATAAATTATAACCTACTTGACATGGTTATTACAGGCCATTCTACTAAGAAAATGTGTTCAATAATTCTCTACATGCAGAAGCACATTGCAGCCTTTAATTTATGCCAATGTGTAAGGCAGAGAGTCTCCTAGCATCCTCTTTTCCACACAAATTCTCTTCAATTGAAGAATTACACACTCATGGAAAAAAAGTGTCATTCCCTGAAGTGGAATTTGGATATTCATGAAGACCTATTTTGATTTATGCAGTAATCTTATGGGACACTAGTGTTGTTTGAAGTAAGGGATTCTATTAAATGAAGAATGTGGGAAGTGAGACCAGGGATTGAAAGTTATTTAAAGTTAGGAGAAATGAGGAAAGATAACTTTAGCAAGACAGCATAAATTTCCCATAGTGTTACACAAAAAGTGGAAAAGCTATGCTTGATTAGAAAATAAATTGAATGACAATATCTTTATTTTGCAAGTGCAGCAGAGATGAGTGTCAGAAAGATGTTCAAATTGGTTCACATAAAAAGCATATTGTCCTGGATCTTGAAACTTGCTGTGGTTGTATTTTCCATCTCAGATAAATAAGCCATTATCACAACAGGAAAATAAGCTAGCACATGTAAGAACAACAGTAAAAATTAAAAATAGAAAATATTTTTGATTTATGAACAAAATTTTGTTGTTTTTTTCATGAGTTTACAAATGTGTTTATCCATTCACTAAACTAACAAGCAGTTTCTACCTTCATAAATCAAACCAGGAGGCTTAGCATTGCTGAGGTATTGGACAAGCAACCAAAAATTACAACAGTGTGACATGCTATTTTTGGCATATGAATGGAAACTTCACACAGAGGAGGAAATATTCTTTGGCTAAAGAAAGATAAAACAAAGGAAAACCATACATTCTTCTCTTAAGAAGCATATAATTTGTCCAGAAGTCTTAATGCGGCCTGCAAAGCCACATGAAAAACTGTTTATAATACATGATTATGTTATGATTCCTAAGTGATTAGGAAATTTAGGGAAGAAACACACCCATCAACACAGAATATCTGAGAATAATTCCGTAGGTATACTTTAAAGTATTTTTACCACTTTACATAAAGGAAAAATGCAGATGATGAGTGGGGATGTCAGAGAATGGCAAAAGTAAATGCTTGAAGTATTTTATTTTAATGGGTTTAATGGCTCTTAAAATTAACTTCAAGCTTTAAAATGCTGCTTCTAAAACCATTATAAACATCACTTTCACTCTGGAATGGATCCAGGTGAAGGTAACAGTGAATATAATACACAGCAACATGTCTTAGATAAAGCAAATAAATAAACAAATTTTCTCAGAGAAAATAGCTACTTCTATTAAATACTGTGTAATTTTAAAGTTGTTGGTGAGAAGGACAAAAGCAGAAAAGAACCATATGGAGTGTGGAAGAGAAAGAGAACACATTAAAAAAAGAAAAAAGTGGGTGATTCTCTTTCTATGCTTATAAACTTCTCTGAGATAGAAAATAAAACCACACAAAAAGTTTCAAGATCCAGGACAATATGCTTTTTATATGAACCAATTTGAACATCTTTCTGACACTCAGGAGAAATTGATTACTGACATAATTTAATAATTAAAAAATTGAGAACATAACTGTGGTTTCTCTAAAAGATATTTTATGAGACACAAAATTATTGCAAGTTGTACTCTTTGTCAAATTCCACTAAGCTGTACATGATGAATATATGTTAAAAACTGCTGTTTAAAAACCTAGTTTTTAATAGAGTCTCCTGCACAAAGAGTTAGCTTCCTTTTTTCCCTTATATGCAAATTCTTCCCAAATAAGGCTACTACTTATCCTTTCCTAAGTCTCAGATGTAGCAATAAAAATACAAAGCATTCAGTTAAATTCTAATTACAAATACACAACAGATAATCTGTATTATTCATTGTCTATCAGAAAATCAAACTAAAATTAGTCAATCATATTTTATTCAGATACTTTATAGTTAACACAAAATTACATAGACTTCCTACTCTGTGAAAATTACTTATTGGACAGTGTGATAGAAAAATAAGGTTTGAAAAAAAATGATCTTAGTTTGGCCTTTCCTGATTCAGTTTTTGAGACAGGGTTAGAGAACAGGTAGGCTACTTGGAGGTGATAGGCTATCCTAGGTATCATGGCTTGGAGAACTAGGAAGAGACAGAGAAAGCAATCTGTACAGTAAGTGCTATGATCTTACAAGATGCCACTGAAGAAACCGGAGTTTGAACCTGTTGAAGATCCTGGGAGTCAGTGCACAAAACTTCTCAGAGGTATCTCACCCAAGAAGTAAAGGGTTTGGGACATCCTTCTTTAGTTCAGGTCAGCTATTAGGGATAGCAACTGTACAAGGTACATCCTATTAGCAGAAACACTCAGGCAATCAGAATTTCAAACGTGGTTAAGGTGTTACTGGGGAGGATGCAAACAGTATGCACACAATATTAGAGCTAAGGTTGGTAATCTCACCTATACTTGAATCATCAACTCTAAGTCCCTGGCACACTTGCACCTTTATTACAACAAGGCATCATCACAATTCTGCGTTGTTATCCAATTTGGCTTTAGTCGCTTCCACTGTTTAGTTAGGTTCTCAAATTCACATAGACCTTTCAAGCCTATTGTTTTATCTCTTCAACCAAATCAATCAATGATATAAATTAAACAGAACCTTTGTCTTATCTGTTACTTTGCTCATGTCATTTTACTTGCCTAGATTTTTTTCTCTTTTAATTTTTCCTGAATTTATTCTTTAAATCCTAGTCCTTCTATGAAGTGTTTCTCAAATCTTATGCCTACATGATGGAAATAGGAAGCGAGAATATATATGTTGGTATTTGCTCTGTTTGGTTTATACAAATATGATTATGTAGAGGGAATCAGAAGATTCCATGACTAAAGCTGAGTTGACAACGCCAAAAAAGACAGATAGATATATCGAAGCCAGGAGCAACAATTCTGCACTAAAGTTGTTTAGACAGATTTTCAAAATCTATCTTCCTTGTTCTTGGTATATATGCTATTAATTTTCTGTGGCTACTGTAAAAAAACACCACAAACTTGGTGGCTTAAGATATTAGAAATTTAACATCTCATAGTTCTGGAAGCAAGAAGTCCAAAATCAGTTTTACTGGGGCAAAATCAAGGTGGGGACAGACCCGTGATCCTCCAGGAAGCTCTATGCTCTTTGTTTCTTCTTTCTTACTCTGGTAGCTTCAGCATTCTTTGGCTTATGGCCTCATAACTCCCATGTCTGCCTTGGTGGTCATATTGCCTCTTCCTCTTTCATGCCTAATCTCTCTCTGAGGCTCTAAGAACAGTTGTGATTGCATTTAGGGACTATAAATCAGGATATTTCCATCCCATGATCCTTAACAGTCACCTCTGCAAATACCTTTTTTTTTTCCATATGAGAAAACACATTTGTTTCAGAGATTAGAAGCTGATATCTTTGAGGGCCTACTAGAATTATTGGACGAATTGAGCATATACCTTTCCTCTTTATTTTTGCTATTCAAATTTTCACAGTACATTGCATAATTTGATTTTAAAATATTTGCCTCCTGCAACAGACAAAATAATCTGTGTCTTTCAATGTCCCTTCAGAGAAGAGCCTGGGTTTCATCTCTATATTTCCTGTATGTACTGCTATGCCAGGTACATGGAGAGACTAAAAAAATACTGTTGAGTTAATATCAATGTTAAATGGTCATATAATTGTTTCCATTTATTTTCTTTCTCTCTCTCCTCTCACTGTTTCTTGGAGTTTAAAAACAATGACAGCATTTTCCTTCCCTTGAAACAAAAGTAGTATTATAATTTCAGTTTTTTCTAGCCAGTTTTACAGATCATTCTTAATTTCCTTATTATATGGTGTGCAATGTAGAGACTCATCAGGTTTTGGCCCAAATTCTACAATCATAATAGTATCATTTGTTACTGGGTGTTCTGTAAACTGTTATCTATGCTATCATCTGCTGTTAATGTCAGCTATCAGACCCAATCTTTCAGTCCTAAGGCAAGTTGAAAGGATTGGAGCAAATTACTCAGCCTTTCTTTGTTTCAGTTTCTTTCTACTTTAAATTGCTTAATAATATCCCAAGGATATTCGAGGGGCTCAAATAAACCATAAGCTCTTAACTAAAAATTGTACAAATTAAGTTACCTCTATTATTTCTATCATTAATAATACCATCTGTGGTTCCATCCCCTTGTCTACTTAATGTCTCTGGGCATTTAAGTATTTTATGCACTATTATAAAGCCAGGTGGGCTATGCAGACTACCTAATATTTGATTTTATTATACTGGTTTATGGTGACAACTGCTTATTATAGGTATTCTCAGAGTTTTCTATTTTTTTTTAACACTTTGAGTTCTATCTGTAATGATAAGGAATAGCCACAAATATAATTTTTCTCACTTTTTTTAGTAAAGTATATAATAGGAAATATCATTTTCAGAGTAAAGTCTCTTCCTCAAAATATTTTTTTCTGACTTTACACAAAGTAGAACAGCAGATCCCAGCTCCAGCCTGCTGAGAGATAACCCACTTCCCTCTCAGTAACAAGGTCTTACCAAGACCCTGATCTACAGTAAGAGGCAGTTCTCAATCTACTGGAAATATGTACAACTTTTCTTTAAGAAACAGATTAATACTTTTCTTTTAAGAAACAGATTTTTATGGCCAGCCTGTTACAGGGCAAATAACTAATGAGATCAGATCCATATAATGCTTTCTAAAATTTTGTGGGATAAATAAATTATCAAAACCTAGTAAAAAATCAGGTAAGAAATAAGAGACAAATTTGGAGAAGGTACTCTAAGTTATAGAAAATGTATTCTGGTAGTGACAATAACTGTTGAAGAAAATCATAGCCAAAATATAGCATAAATATCCCAGGTACAAGGCATATAGTGGCTATTTAATTATTTCACTCATTAATAAGGAAGAAAGACTCAAGATGAAAGAGCTATTTAGAAATAAGGTAGTTAATTAAATAGAAAACATTTCTTTGTAATTTTGCAAAAGTAGTAGAGAAGGCTCACATAGAAATCTATATGGGCATTAGCTTGCTTTATGCCCAGTCTCTCAAGGTTACGGTTACCTATTTCAACAATTATTTTCTAATCTAGATGAGGACAACTTCTCTATCTGTTTCTTCTACTTAACTTCTTGGGAAAAGTGAATGATGAAGTAAAATAAAATGTGTACAGACTGATACTCTTCAGGTAAGTCTCAGTGTAAAGTACCTACATCCTATCAGTTTCGTCATCTATTGGAAGAGGAAGATAGCTCTGATGAAATTAAACACAGAAATGTTCCGATGAACTATTTGAGTTAGTAATTAAATTTAGTAATATTGCTGGATGTAGTTCAATACAAAATATCTATTTAATTTTTATAGATGAGCAAAATATTTTAAAAGTGAAAAGATAACATTTGGTATAGAATAAAAAATTAAATTTCTAGAATTAACTCTAATGAAAGATGTGCAAGATCTTGCTACTAAAAGTCAATTCATGTATGTGTGTACACACCTGCATGTGTATATATGTACATATCTATTCATATCTACATTAAAGACAACCTAAAATAGAGAAATAATTGACATTCATGAATTTGAATAAAACTATTATAATTATGTCAGTTTTCCCTGAGTTGATCTATGGTATAACACAAAATCATTAAAGCTCTCAAAAGTTGTGCATCATTGTGTAAATCAGTATTTTATTATAAAAAATTATATGAAATACAAATGACCAAGTCAATTTAGGGAAGTCTTGAAGAAGGAGTAAACTAAAAGAATATATATTTTCAGCTATCTATGTATATACATATATGTGTGTATATATGTACATACCATATATACACATATATAATGTATACCTGTATATATACACATTACCATATTTTATATATATATATATATATAAATATGTATGTATTACACACATACAAGGAATAACATATCTATAATATATGGACATGTATCAGCATATATATATGTATATAATAAGTAAAGAAATTAAGATACTATAATACTACTCCAGGGATAGACATACTGATCATTGACACAGAGTAGAGATTACATAAAATATGCATACATGTATGATCGCCTGATTTAAGAAAAGGATAACAATGCAACACAATGGGTAAAAATTTTCTCTTTACCAAAGATACTAGGTCAATTAAATATTAAAATGTAGATACACACACACACACACACACACACACACACACACACACACACACAATGACCTGAATTTCAAACCTTACACAAAAGTCAATTCTAGTATTTCAGACCTAAATGTAAAAGGTAAGCCAATAAAGTTTTTAGAAGGAAAAAACAGGACAACTTTCTTAAGTTGCAGTAGTCAAAGGTTCCTAAATTTCTCCCACCCCACCCACTATACTTATGTAAAATTGCAAGTAAATATAAAGAAAAAAATGGAGTGTATCAGAATTAAGAATATATTTCCATGAAAAGATCTAATTAAATGGGTGAAAAGGTTAATTACACAGTGTGGATGAGGTATTTGCAGTACACATTCCTAACAAAATCTCTAAATATAGAATGTATAACTAATAATAATTAATAAATATTTAATTAATACATAGAAAAAGCAGGCAAAAGATTGAGTACTTCACAAAAGAATATATCAAGATGCCCATTATATCTTTGAAAATGTACTCAACTTTATTAGTTAGGAAAGAAATACAAATTCAAACCACAATGTAACACTGCTATACAGCCACCAGAATGCTTGCAATGAAAAAGAAAAACAAACAAAACAAAAGGTAAGGTTGTGGAGTAACCAGCACTATTTTGCACAGCTGGTGAGTGTTTACATTGGTAATATCTCTCTGGAAAACTTGTAGTTTGAGTCTCTATTATAGCCATCAAATCTACTTCTGGCTATGTAGCTCACAGAAATGCACACATGGGTTGACCAAAATACATACACAGAAATACTCATTTCCCAAAATTGGAGACACATGCAACAGAAAAATTTCAAACCTAATGTTAAACTAAAGAAGCTAGACACAAAAGGGTTCACATTTTATAATTCCATGTACATAAATTTCAAAATAAGTAAATATATCTATGGTGTTAGAAATAAGGATAAAGGTTATCCTTGGCAGGATACTTACTGTACAAAACCCAGGGGGGCTTCATGAATGCTGATTATGTTCTATTTCTTTAATGTGCACTAGTTACACAGGGATATTTACTTTGGAAAAGCCATGGACCTATTTAAGTAAGTGTGTTCATTTTCTCATTGTGTATGCTTGCTTAAATTAAATATATTTAAAAACAGGCATTGAACTGTTTTTTCTGACATAAGAAAAGAAAACTTGAACTTTTAGCATATGCATTTATATAGGTCAGCATTTCCCAAAGTATTTACGATTGTGATAGCAGGAAATAAACTGACTAGAATGGAAAAAACTGACTCTAGCTGACAGATTCATTGTTATGTGTTTTAGGAGGAGGTCTAGCTAGTCAAATGTCATGATTTTGATCAATTTTAAAATAGACTCTAGACTGTGATCCTTTTACACAGACTAAATGATAAAAAGGGAAAAACTCATATTGATCGCTTAATAATCTTTATGCACTTAAAAAGTTTGTGGGATTAGACTTAATTGCTTAATGTAATGATCTTTTCTAAATCTTCATCATACTTGATTTTTCTGCAGCTTTATAATATAGCACTCTTACTTTCTTTTTATTTTTCTGACTATTATTCTTATGACGTCCTGCTATGCTTCTACCAGTCATGTCTCAAGTTTAGTATAGGAATTCCCAGGTTTACCTTCAGCTGATATTCTTTTTCACCTTTTTCACTCTGTAAGATCTCACTAGACAGTTTCTAACCTTACCATAGCTTCGTACTTATACACAATGCAACAATTTGCATTGATTTCTCTGAATACTCCTATACACTGGAGACTTGTATTTTCTACTGTCTGTTAAGCAACCTTATTCTCCCAGCAACTAAATAAAACATTTTCAAAGTTGAATTGATTCCCTGCCTGCTTATTGTGTCAAAATAGTTTTGATGCTAAACTCTCCCTTATTATCTTTGTCTGTTGCCGAATACTAACAGTTCTTTCATGTCAGCTCTCTACTTTTTTATTCCCAATTCTACTGTCCTAGTTTAGATTCTCATTACCTTAATTCAATTCAAATCAGCTATCAACTATTAATTATTTACTATGTGGTAGGAGCTGTGCAAGATACTAGAGACATTGAGATAAAAAAAAATAGTACCTGTACTTTTGTGCAGCCTTTTGTGGGAGGGTAAAAAAATAATTATAAAAAAGTTTTCAATATAATTCAAAAGTTATAGGTGCTAAGTGAACACATACTAGGGGACACCAATTTCTTAATATAGGGTATTTCTCACACTCAGAACTAATGTCATTTCTAGCCAGATGATTTGTTCTCTGCAGAGGATCTGTTTAATACATGTAGCATGTTTTGCAGCATCCCTTACCCCTATTCACTAGATGCAAGTAACATCCCACCCCTAGATGTGGCAACCACAAATATTCCCAGACATTGCCACATGTTTCTAGGATGAGGGGAAAGAATTGCCCCCACATATGAATCACTGCCATAACATAACACATATTCCCCTATAAACCTCAGACCTTTCCAACGTACCCTTTTAAATACCCATAAAAACCCTAGAAGAAAATCTAGGTAAAACCATTCAGGACATAGGTGTAGGCAAGGACTTCATGACCAAAACACCAAAAGCATTGGCAGCAAAAGCCAAAATAGACAAATGGAACCTAATCAAACTCCACAGCTTCTGCACGGCAAAAGAAACAGAGATTAGAGTGAATCGGCAACCAACAGAATGGGAAAACATTTTTGCAGACTACCCATCTGACAAAGGGCTGATATCCAGAATTTACAAAGAACTAAAACAGATTTACAAGAAAAAAACAAGCCCATTCAAAAGTGGGCGAAGGATATGAACAGACACTTTACAAAAGAAGACATACGTGAGGCCAACAAACATATGAAAAAATGCTCATCATCACTGGTCATAAGAGAAATGCAAATCAAAACTACATTGAGATAGCATCTCATGCCAGTTAGAATGATTATCATTAAAAAATCTGGAGACAGCAGATGCTGAAGAGGGTGTGGAGAAATAGGAACACTTTTACACTGTTGCTGGGAGTGTAAATTAGTTCAACCATTGTGGAAGACAGTGTGGCGATTCCTCAAGGACCTAGAAACAGAAATTCCACTTGACCCAGCAATCCCATTACTGGGTATATATCCAAAGGATTATAAATCGTTCTACTATAAGGATACATGCACACGAATGCTCATTGCAGCACTGTTTACAATAGCAAAGACCTGGAATCAACCCAAATGCCCATCAATGATAGACTGGACAGGGAAAATGTGGCAGGTATACACCATGGAATATTATGCAGCCATCAAAAACGATGAGTTTGTGTCCTTTGTAGGGACATGGATGAACCTGGAAACTATCATTCTCAGCAAACTGACACAAGAACAGAAAATCAAACACCGCATGTTCTCACTCATAGGTGGGTGTTGAACAATGAGAACACATGACACAGGGAGGGGAACATCACACACTGGGGTATGTTGGGGGGAAATAGGGGAGGGACAGTGGGAGGTGGGGAGTTGGGGAGAGATAGCATGGGGAGAAATTCCAGATATAGGTGAAGAGGAAGAAGGCAGCAAATCACGCTGCCATGTGTGTACCTATGCAACAATCTTGCATGTTCTTCACATGTACCCCAAAACCTAAAATGCAATAAAAAAACATAAATATTCATGACATTACTTCTCCGAAACCCACTAGATGATCCATTACCTAATAAATAATGTATCTAAAAAAACCATTAAAAAATATTAGGAAAAAAACCTTAGGAAAAAAAAAAAAAACCTTAGAAAAAAAAAATCTTAGGAAAAAAAAAAAAACCTTAGAAAAAAAAAATCTTAGGAAAAAAAAAAAAACCTTAGAAAAAAAAAATCTTAGGAAAAAAAAAAAAACCTTAGAAGAAACCTCTAAGCATGGCAATTTAGACTATCTATTCAGCCCCAACATACCTTTCTGGTCCTGACATCAAGTACATCCTTTTCTTCAGTCAATGATGGTGTCAGTTCCAGATTTTTATTTTTTCTAAGCATGCCCCCAACTCTTCACAGGCCCTGTGCCTATCCACTGAGATGCTATGCCATGGTGACATTGAACAAGTTACTTTACTTTTCAGTTGTTCGTATCTTCACCTTTACTATAGAAATCAGAATGATAGCAATTTCATAAGAGGTTGTGAAGGTCAAATAAAGTAATGCAAGTAAAGATAGTAATAAATATCAATAAATTATAGATGACATTCTGATCCCTGATATTTCAACTGTTGATATTGTTCTTAGTAGCCTATCTCATATGATGCCTTCTTTACCTACCCGTGACACAGAAATTAATCATTTATTTTTTCATGTAAATGATAATAACACACCTGGTTTTTAATCACATAATCCCTTTCATTTTATTTCAGATTTTTATTATGCATCTTCTCTATTATTCCACAAGATCCTCTTAGGTCACATTAAACTTTGCCATATCCTGGTGCCAATCTAAGTGTACTACACAGAGTATTGTAACAGTTTCTACAATTAGCGTAGTGAGAAACATACTATTTAAAAAGCATTTTGGGATGCAATAAGAGTGTATTATGTTTATTAGAAACAACTGATTATCTTTGACAATTTTGCACGGCTAATATTTATTTTACTAATTTACAGGTACATAATCTAAACCTTAGTGAAAAAAATCATAAGGTCAAGTTCATATTCCTAATAATTTCAAATCTATCTGTGGTGTGTTTGTTTATAAAATTTGTGATTTTCAGATATATTGTGCTGTTCCTCAATATAAAATTTGTATGTTGATGGTTGAACAACATTGTTCAATAAAATGTAATGTAAACCATATATGTAACTTAAAATTTTCTAGTAGCCACATTAAAAAAAAATAGTAGAACAGATAAAATTATTTTTAATAATGTATTTTATTCAACCCAATTTATTTAAAATGTTATTATTTAATATATAACCTATAAAATTATGAGTAAGATATTTATATCTGTCTTTCAAATGTATTATTTTCCATTGCAGTTAAGGGCAATGTTATGACAAAATTTTAACCAATTAATTAAAAATAGAATTTATTTTATGACACTTCTGAATAAGCTGATGAAGCTGGCATGAGGCATTTCATGCTTTATCCTTTCCCACTATATACAACTGAAAGCAAGGAAACAATTACAAACAGAAACAAAAAGCAACAAAGACAGAGTTGTTCCGTGACATCTCTGAAGTGTTGCACAAATGCACTACCTAACTATCTTAGATGTCTGTATATATGGCAAAACAAAAACAAAAACATTTACTTTTGTAGCTGCTATTCGAGATTGTTGGTTTGATTTTTGTTACTGCAGTTAAACCCAAACATTTAGTGAAAAGGAAGGTGCCATATGAATGGAGAGACTTGAATAACTCATGCCCTTACTTGTCTCGTAAGGGCACAAGACAAGTGAATTATAAGTGAAGAAAAGTTCTAGGCAGAGGAAACTGCAAGTGACAAGACCTGACAGTGAGAAGGAATTGAAGTACAGTATACTGAAGTGTTCTAGTTACTGATGCCATGTAATGAACTTTCCCAAATCTTAGTCGTGTAAAAAATAACAATCATTCATTTTGTCCACAAATCTTTAATTTGGACATTTAGTGGGGGTGACTCATCCCTGCTTTATGAGGAATTAATTGACATGGCTAATTAAGGGGTAGAGCATTTATGTTCAAGATGATTCACTCACATATGAGAACCCAGGGCCATGGGCCATGTGTCAGTTCCTCAATATGTGGGCTTTTTCATGCACTATTTCCATTTCCTTGCAGTTTGATGTCCTGGTTTTAAGAGCGAATGTTTTAAGACAATTAGAAAAGTTGTATTGCTTTTAATGACTAGCCTTGGAGATCACAAAGCATCATTTCTGTTCTAGTCATAATTTTATCCAGATTTTAAGGAAAGAAAACAGATTTCACCTTCTGACTGGGAGCAATGTCAAGTCATCTTATGAAAAAATAAATGAAATTAGAATTTTTTTTTAACTTTTACTTTTTTTTAACTTTTATCTGGGATACATGTGCTGAACATGCTGAACATGCAGGTTTATTACATAGCTATACATGTGCCATGGTGGCTTGCTGCATTCATCAACCCATCCTCTAGGTTTTAAGCCCTGCATGCATTAGGTATTTGTCCTAATGCTGCTCTCCCTCCCCTAGTCCCCTACTCCCTGACAGGCCCTAGTGTGTGATGTTCCTCTCCCTGTGTCCATGTGTTCTCATTGTTTAACTCCCACTTATGAGTGAGAACACGCAGTGTTTTGTTTTCTGTTCCTGTTCTGAAGCCAGTATTGGAAATATAATTTACAACATGAGAAAGTAAAATAAAATATGCATGAAGAGAACTGAATGCAACAATTATTTGTTAAGTTCTTGTCGTGAGCTAGTACCTTTTTAGGTACTAGTAATATAGAAGTAAACAGAAGAGACAAATGTAACTTTCCTTCATTACAGATTTTTTATTCTAGAGAAATGAATGAAGAGAATAGTGATAAGATATGAGGTTAGAAAAAGACAGAACCTTGTAGGCCAGGTTAACAAATTTAGATTTAGTTCCTCAGTATTATAGCTTTTTAAAATTTTATAGGATGTGATATGGCCTTACTTATATTTTCAAAGAATCACTCTGACTGCCCTGTGGGGAGAAAACAAAAGGATTGGGGGAGGGGTGTGGAAATACCAAATGCAGTTAGGAGAAGAATGCAGCATTCTAAGTTAAAGGTGATGAGGTGATGGTGGCTGGGACCACAGTGGTACAAATGGATATGGCAAGAAGAGACAAGATATATTCTGATGGCAGATGCAAAATTTAAATGTCTCCAGTAAAAATTAGGCAGAAATAAAGATGTTCTTCGAAATCAATGAGAATAAACACACAACATACTGGAATCTCTGGGACACGTTTAAAGCAGTATCTAGAGGGAAATTTATAGCACTAAATGCACACACGAGAAGCAATGAAAGATCTAAAAGCAATACCTTGTAGTCACAATTAAAAGAACTACAGGAGAAAGATCAAACAAATTCAAAAGCTACCAGAAATAACTAAGATCAGAGTAGAACTGAAGGAGACAGAGACACAAAATACCCTTCAAAAAAATCAATAACCAGGAGGTGGATTTTTGAAAAGATCAACAAAATAGATAGACCTCTAGCCAGACTAATAAAAGAGAAAAGAGAGAAGAATCAATAAATACAATGGAAAATGATAAAGGGAACATCACCACCAATTCCACAGAAATACGAACTACCATTAGAGATTACTACAAACATCTCTATGCACATAAACCATTAAATCTAGAAGAAATAGATAAATTTCTGGACACTTACACCCTCCTGAGACTAAACCAGGAAGAAGCTGAATGCCTGACTAGACCAATAACAAGGTCAGAAGTTGAGGCAGCAATTAATAGCCTACCAACCAAAAAAAGTTCAGGTCCAGATGGGTTCACAGCTGAATTCTACCAGACATGCAAAAAGGAGCTGGTACCATTCCTTCTGAAGCTATTTCAAACAATACAAAAAGAAGGAATCCTCCCTAACTCATTTTATGAGACCAAAATCATCCAGTTGCCGAAACCTGGCAGAGACACAACTAAAAAAGAAAATTTCAGGCCAATATCCATGATGAACATTGATGCAAAAATCTTCAATAAAATACTGGCAAACCAAATGCAACAGCACATCAAAAAACTTATCTATCATGATCAAGTTGGCTTCATCCCGCTGATGCAAGGCTGGTTTACAAATCTATAAACATAATCCATCATGTAAACAGAACCAAAGTCAAAAACCACATGATTATCTCAATAGACGCAGAGAAGGCCTTCAACAAAATTCAACAGCTTTTTATGCTAAAAACTCTCCATAAACTAGGTATTCATGGAACATATCTCAAAATAATAAAAGCTATCTACAACAAACTCACAACCAATATAATACTGAATGGGCAAAAACTGGAATCATTTCCTTTGAAATTCAGCACTAGACAAGGGTCTCCTCTGTGAGCATTCCTATTCAGCATAGTATTGAAAGTTCTAGTACTAGCAATCAGGCAAGAAAAAGAAATAAAGAGTATTCAGTTAGGAAAAGAGGAAGTCAAATTGTCCCTATTTGCAGATGACATGATTGTATATTTAGATGACCCCATCATCTCAGCCCAAAATCTCCTTAAACTGATAAACAAATTCAGCAAAGTCTCAGAATACAAAATCAATGTGCAAAAATCACAAGCACTCCTATACATCAATAACAGACAGACAGACAGCCAAATCAGGAATGAATTCCCATTCACAATTGCTACAAAGAGAATAAAACACCTAGGAATACAACTAACAAAGGACATGGAGGACTTCTTCAAAGAGAACTATAAACCGCTGCTCAAGGAAATAAGAGAGGATACAAACAGAAGGAAAACATTCCATGCTCATGGTTAGGAAGAATCAATATCATGAAAATGGCCATACTGCCCTAAGTAATTTACAGATTCAATGGTATTCCCATCAAGGTACCATTGACCTTCTTCACAGAACTGGAAAAAACCACTTCAAACTTCATATGGAACCAAAAGAGATCCCACAAAGCCAAGACAATCCTAAGACACAAGAACAAAGCTGGAGGCATCACACTGCCTATACTTCAAACTATATTACAAGGCTACAGTAATCAAAACTGCATGGTACCAGTACCAAAACAGGGATATAGACCAACGGAACAGAACAGAGGCCTCAGAAGTAATGCCACATACCTACAACCGTCTGATCTTTGACAAATCTGACAAAAACAAGCAATGGGGAAAGGATTCACTGTTTAATAAATAGTGTTGGGAAAACTGGCTAACCATGCGCAGAGAGGTAAAGCTGGACCCCTTCCTTACACCTTATACAAACATTAACTCCAGATGGATTAAAGATTTAAACTAAGACCTAACACTGTACAAACCCTAGAAGTAAACCTAGGCAATACCATTCAGGACATAGGCATAGGCAAGAACTTCATGAATAAAACACCAATAGCAATGGCAACAAAAGCCAAAATAGATAAATTGGATCTAATTAAACTTAAGAGCTTCTGCACAGCAAAAGAAACAATCATTAGAGTGAGCCAGTGACCAACAGAATGGGAAAAAAATTTTGCAAGCTATCCATCTGACAAAGGGCTAATATCCAGAATCTACAAAGAACTAAAACAAATTTACAAGAGAAAAACAAACGACTCCATCAAAAGTGGGCAAAGGATATGAACAGACACTTTTCAAAAGAAGATATTTGTGTGGCCAACAAACATGTGAAAACATGCTCATCATCACTGGTCATCAGAGAAATGCAAATCAAAACCACATTGAGATATCATCTCATGCCAGTTAGAATGACAATCATTATAAAATCTGGAGACAGCAGATGCTGGAAAGGATGTGGAGAAATAGGAACACTTTTACACTGTTGGTGGGATTGTAAATTAGTGCAACCGTTGTGAAAGACAGTGTGGCAATTCCTCAAGGATCTAGAATTAGAAGTACCATTTAACCCAGCAATCTCATTACTGGGTATGTACCCAAAAGATTATAAATCATTCTATATAAAGACACAAGCAAACGTATGTCATTGTGGCACTATTTACAATAACAAAGACTTGGAACCAACCCAAATGCCCATCAGGGATAGACTGGATAAAGAAAATGTGGCACATATACAAATGGAATACTATGCAGCCATAAAAAAGGATTAGTTCATGTCCTTTGCAGGGAAATGGATGAATCTGAAAACCATCATTCTCAGCAAACTGACACAAGAACAGAAAACCAAACACCACATGTTCTCACTCATAAGTGGGTGTTGAACAATGAGAACACATGGACACAGGAAGGGGAACGTCATACATTGGGGTCTGTTGGGGGTTGGGGAGCTAGGGGAGTGATAGCAGGGGGCAGGGAGATGAGGAAGGGATAACATTAGGAGAAATACCTAATGTAGGTGACGGGGTGATGGAGGCAGCAAACCACCATTGCATGTGTATACCTATGTAACAATCCTGCAAGATCTGCACATGTACTTCAGAACTAAAAGTATAATAATAATAAAAAAAGGAGAGAGATCCAAGATGGCTGATCACTAGCAGCTCGGGATTGCAGCTCCCACTGAAAGAGCAGAGAATGAGAGGACGCCACACTTTCAGATCAATTTTTGTTGCTCACGCACCAGGAGATTCCCAGCGGAGGAGCCCCACGTGTCGCCAGCGCAACTCTTGAGGCCAGTGAGGCGGTTTTGCTGCTGCGTTGGAGCGGCAGTTCTTGGTGCAGAGTCAGAAAAGCATCATCAATCTTAAAGCCGCCGTTTTGGCCAGCGTAGTGGGGTGCTCAGATTCTAGCGTCGGGAATCAACAAGTTGGACGTCCATTCAGAAACCCAACTATAAAGACGGTAATTATAAAGACC
>NW_016107514.1:6598265-6601519 GCF_001604975.1 Cebus imitator
CAACAAAGATCAAAAGAAGCAAAGAAGGATATTACATAAAGATAAAAGGATCAATGTAACAAGAAGAGCTAAAGATCCTAAACGTATATGCACCCAATACAGAAATACCCAGATATATAAGACTTATAAAGAGACTTGGACTCCCACACAATAATAGTGGGAGACTTCAACATCAATATTAGATAGATCAATGAGACAGAAAGTTAACATCGATATTTAGGACTTGAATTCAGATCCGGAACAAGTAGACTTAATTAACATTCATAGAATTCTCCACTTTAAATACACAAAATATACACTCTTATCAGTAATACATCACACGTATTTACAGGTTTAAATGAAATATTGGTTGGCTGCTTGTTAATTATTTTCTTCCCTCATTTTTTTTATGTCACTATTATTAAACACAATTACAGGCATACCCAGTTTTAGACTGCATTCTAGCCTGGGCAATAAAGCAACACCCCTGTTCTCTCTCCCTTTTCCTCTTCCTCTTTCTTCCTTTCCTAAAAAAAAAAAAAAATAGTGATTTCTAGCTACCATTTTAGTTAGAGAAAGCAGGCAATAAACAACAAATTTAAGTATATATGTAGTATTAAGTCGTATCAAGATATGACAAATTGAAATTGAGTAGTTAGAGAAGGATTCATTGAGAAGGTGAATAGAATAAAGATCAGAAGGAGATAGGGAAGTGAGTAATGCTGTTACTGAGGGAATACATACAAAAAAAGGGGATACATCATTTGCAAATCCTGTGAAGCAAAACAATGTCTGGACTGTTCTAGAAACAGTAAGAAAACCAAGTTGGCAGGGTCTAGGGACAAGGAGGGTGTCTGATCATGAGAGGCCACAATATTCAGGACCGTATCTTACGGGGGTTTTACAAGTCCATGGAAGGAGTTTATCTTTAATTTTGAATGAGATAGAAGGTTCTTAATTGGAAGGTGATGCAAAGATAATTTATATTTAGTAAGATCACCTAATTTCCTATAATAAGAATTGAATTACGTGGGGAAAGAGTAGTAGTACAGAGACCAGTGAGGAAGCTGTTACTGTATTTTAGATGATTTTGAAAATTGATTACTTGGGTGCTAGCATGAGCGGAGGAGATGGTAAGAGGTGGACACACCTTAGATTGTTTGGGGATATGAAAGAGAGAGGAGCCAGGTATCACCCACATGGTTTTTCTATTTACCTCTACCTTAGGGAGAGTTTACACACAATTTGGTATTTTAAATTTCCTGCTTTTTATTTGTTCTGAAAATATAATGTAGCGATTTGCTGTGGGTGTACCATCCAGAAACCTTTTTAGAAAGGAGGTGCATATTCTGTCAGGCAGTGGTGAGTTCCTCTTCAGAAATTGTCCTCAGCTAAAAGGACCTGACTCACTGAGAGTTGTGCCTGTTTCCAAGGACAGCTTGAATCCTGTTTCTGGGAAACATGGCACCACAGAAGCCCAAATGGCTCACCGTGACTTGGAACAACCCTGAAGGGCCACCCTATCTCCAGACATGTGACCTCTGTCATAATCCTTTACAGATAACAAAGTTCTGCTGTAACTATATGACTTTTTAATTTCTCCTTCTCCCCAATTCTGCTGTCCACTTCTTAAAAGTGTTTATTCTGAGAGCACTTTCCAATAAATCTCCCAGTAATAGACCGATCTCTGTCTTACAGTCTATTTCCTAGGGAGCCTCCTTATGATGTAAACTTTGTGAGTTCTGTTATGTTGACAGTTGTATGGTGTTCTCTGTTATTTTCTGTTTTTCAAGAGGAAATGTCTGAATAGTTGGGATGGTTGCTGCCACAGTCTCACTGAATGAGAGACACATTACAGCATATTTGTATGCTTGTAGGAATAATTCAGTAGAGAAGGAAAAGTCGACTAAGGAGACTGATGCATAGGATTTAGTCAAATAGTGAAATGGTTTCCCCTCACAACCATTTCACTTTTAGGAATTTGGACAATTTATCAATGTTAACAGGAAAAAAGGCAGAGTACGTAAGATGGATGTAGGTGGGTAGATAAATGTGGTGGAAGCTAGTGAGAATTCTCTTATGTTTACTTCTATTTTCTCAGTAAACTGGAAGAAAAATTATCTCTAGAGAGTGATTGTTGGAAGAATATTTGGAAATTTAAGGAGAAAAAAGATAGAAAATAATTTTAAGTGTAAAAGATTAAATGGATAAAGCAACTGTGGTATCATTACTAGGCAGCACAACTTTAAAATGTGTAGCTCTGTTTTTCTCCAGTCATATTTAATTTTACAGATACTAATGTGTGATAAGTAAAGAGTTAGAATTAAATATAATTGTGATTTTTGTGATGTAGGTGTAGGAAGCAAGGGAAGAAACGAAGAGTTGAATATATATAAAATAAAATGATGATAGAGATACACTAGTGACTTTAAGCTGGGCAGAAAAGGCAAATGAATATAATAGAAAAGTGAATAGACATGAAGAAAGATAATAAGATCAAATATTAGAGTGGTTCTAAATTACTTTCCGGAGTCACAGTATTAAACAAAGTGAGCGGGAAAGATTGGAAATGGTGGTCATGGGAATTTTGGAATTTGTGAAATAGAATGGATATCATTATTGTGTTCACAAATACTAGGGTGTGACCGCAGAGCATTTGAGACTGTGTGGAGAATGTGACCTTTTGAAATCAATTCTCTTAACACTTTTCCAGTATATAGTATGTTGTTATTACCTATTATCACCACTTTGTACAATACATTCCCCTGAATGTATTTCCCCTGTCTGAATCTATTTCCCCTGTCTAACTGAAGTTTTGTTTCTCTTGATGAACGTCCCCTTCAAACTCCCCAGCCAGCCCCTGGTAATCACCATTTTACTGTCTGCTTCTATAACTTCTATAGAGTTTGAGTTTTTTAGATTCCACATATATGTAAGATAATATAGTATTTTTCTTTCTGTGCCTGTCTCAACATAATGCTTTTCAAGTTCATCCATGTTGTCTCAAATGAAAGAATTTGCTTCTCTTTCAAAGGCTGCATTGTTTTAGTGCATATTCCTTATCCATTCACTCATTGATGGATACTTAGATTAATTCCACATCTTGGCTATTGTGAATAACACTGTACTGAACATGGGGGTACAGCTGCCTCTTTGTGATCCTGATTCCATTTCCTTTGAATATATACCCAGTAATGGGATTGCTGGGTCATATGGTAGTTCTGCTTTTAAGCTTTTTTTTTTTTTTTTTTTTTTTTTTCCACAGTGGCTGAACT
>NW_016107514.1:6601604-6608942 GCF_001604975.1 Cebus imitator
GATCTCGGCTCACCACAACCTCCGCCTCCTGGGTTCAGGCAATTCTCCTGCCTCAGCCTCCTGAGTAGCTGGGATTACAGGCATGCGCCACCATGCCCGGCTGATTTTTTGTAGTTTTAGTAGAGACGGGGTTTCACCGTGTTGACCAGAATGGTCTCGATCTCTTGACCTCGTGATCCACCCGCCTCGGCCTCCCAAAGTGCTGGGATTACAGGCGTGCTTTTAAGCTTTTGAGGAATCTTCAAACTGTTTTTCATAAGCTGTCCCAACTACATTTCCACAAACAGTATACAGGGTTCCCTTTTCTCTACGTTTGTGCCAAAACTTGTTATCTTTTATCTTTTTGATGATGGTCATTCCAACAGGTATGTGGTCGTGATGTTGGTCACCACCTGTGGAGGTCTGTCCTGCAGACCCTGACTTAACGACATAAGTGAATGCACTCTCACACCTGGTTCAGTGATTCAAGTGGGCTAGGAATGGTCGTCAGCTGCTTTCAGAGGACGATATGCAGCCAAACTACAAAGACTCCCTCTCCATCCTCTCATTTATTCAGTATGAATTTCATAACAGAGGTTCTAAGTCAATATGCTTGTGGATAATTCACATGGTTAAAAGAGTGGTTTTACAAATGATAAAAGCTTTATCATTTGTAAACACCATCAATGGGTAATTCCCCTTTGACCTCCAACTGAGAGAGCCATCCAGCACAAAGCTTACATGAATAAACAAAGTAGAGACAAAGGAATGTGGGTAAACAGATTTAAGCTGAGAAAGCCTTTTATCACCCCTATTTCTTCCTCGGCTGCTTTCAGCCTGTCCCAATAAAACCTTTCAGCCTTCCAAAATGTTTGAGACTGTAATATGTAACTTTCTCTAATATTTCCCTAATATTTTGCCAGCCACCCTGAGGGAATCTCAACATGTGGTAATATGGTGGATAGGTGGGAGCCACTATGGCATTGTAGACAGATGTGAGGTAGCAGCTCATTGTAACTTAACTTTGCATTTCCCTGATGACTAGTGATGCTAAGCATTTTTTAAATGTTTGTTTCCTATTTGTATGTCTTCTTTCAAGAAATATCCACCCAAGTCCTTTGCCCATTTTTAATCAGTGAGGTTGTTTTTGCTATTGAATTGATTTCCTTATTTACTTTGGATGTTAACCTTTTATCAGATACATGGTTTGCCGATACTTTTTTTACTATTTCATAGGTTGTCTGGGAAGTGGGTTTTTGATATGAGATTCAAACTGGGTGATTTCTATGGGAAATAGTAAAAGTGATTTGAAAATAGTAATAAGGATAAGAAGAAAAAAATGATCATTTGGACCTATTAGATCCACTGATTTGAAAAAGCAAACACCAACCATAGAAGATAACTTATAGGGAGAGCATATGAGATTTTACAGAAGGTTCAGGTTTATGTAAAATGATAAGGAGAAGAGAATGATCAGAGAAGAGGTTGAGGACATAAATAAGTGTATTGATGACATACTGTATGTTCCAAAGGGCAAGGGAAAAGTTTTTAAGTGTTGGAGAGTGGTGGAAATTATGCTTAAAAGAGGAATTATGGCCAAGCCCTGTGGCTCATGCCTGTAATCCCAGGACTTTGGAAAGCTGAGACAAGCAGATCATGAGGTCAGGAGTTTGAGACCAGCCTGACCAACATGGTGAAAGACCGTCTCAACTAACAATACTAAAATTAGCCAGGCATGGTGGTATATGCCTGTAATCCCAGCTACTCCAGAGGGTGAGACAGGAGAATCGCTTGTACCCAGGATGCAAAGGTTGCAGTGAGCTGAAATCATGCCACTGTACTCCAGCCTGGGTTATAGAGCGAGACTCCATCTCAAAAAANAAAAAAAAAAAAAAAAAAAAAAAAAAAAAAAAAGAGGAATAATAATAATATAAAGCCTTAAGGAAATTAAAGAGATAAGAGATAACCTGTGATACCCAGGTTTCTTTTGGGAAATGACAAAAGTTGGGAGAAAAGCTTGAAGAGATATTCTCATGAAAGATAATTTTGGTGAAGTGGTCATTATCAAAGGTAGAGGGGTAGAGGCAGATTGGCCATTAAGAGTGATCTTATTCTAAGTCCAAGAAACTTTTAATATGATATGATGATGGTCTCTTGTAATTCACTTGGGTGGCTGGTAAAATATTAGCAAAATATTAGGCAAAGTTGTAGATTATTCTCATACCTTTTGGAGAGCCAAAAGATTTTATTGGGACAGGCCAAAAGCAGCCAGCCCAATACTAGGGAAAAGATAGGGATGATAAAGGCTTTCCCAGTTTAAGTCTGTTTACCCCACATCCCTTTGTATCTACTCTGTTTACTCATCTAATCCTTGTGCTGGATGGTCCTCTCAGGGGGAGATCAAAGGGGAATTATCCATTAATAGTGTTTACTCTGGGCCCAGAACCTAAAGCTTTTATCATTTGTAAAACCACTCTTTTAACTATGTTAATTATCCATAAGTGTGTTAACTTAGAAACTCTGTTATGAAACCTTTATGGAATAAATGTGTGAATGTACAGGGAGTCTTGTTCGATTGGCTACATTTCGCCCTCTGAAAGCAGCCGATGACCATCCCTAGCCCACTTAAATCATGAAACCAGGTGTAAGAGTGCATTTATTCATTTGTTGTTAAGTCAGGATCTGCAGGCCAGACGTCTGCAGTTGGTAATAAATGTCTCAGTGATCTCAGTGTGAGCCTAGTGATGATTTGAGGAATGATCATGCACAACAAGCTGAGTTTCTCTATTCACTACTACCAGGAATTGATGTTTCAGATACCTGATTTTCTTCTAGAATGGTTTTTTTTTCTTAATCCATCTTTCATGATTCCTCCTTTTTGAAATTATGTTTGTTTTCTCTGCATTTCTACTGATTCTTTTCCTTTTTATTTATAGCAACATTTCATAAGTTTTATTTTGTTTTATTTTATTTGAGATGCAGTCTCACTCTGTCATCCAGGCTGGAGTGCAATAGTGCGATCTCAGCTCACTGCAACCTCTGCTTCCCAGGTTCAAGTAATTCTCCTGCCTCAGCCTCCCAAGTAGCTGGGACTACAGGTACCTGCCACCATGCCCTGCTAACTGTTGTATTTTTAGAGGATACAGGGTTTTACCATATTGGCCAGGCTGGTGTCAAACTCCTGACCTTAAGATCTTCCCGCCTTGGCTTCCCACAGTGCTGGGATTACAGGCATGAGCTACTACACTGGCCAAGTTTTAATTTTTTTTTTTTTAAGAGACAGAATCTCATTGTTTTGTGTAGGCTGGAGGGTAGTGGCAGGATTATAGCTCATTGCAGCCTTCGATTCCTGGGCTCAAGGTATTCACCCACCTCAGACTCTCAAGTAGCTGGGATTACAGGTGAGTACCACCACATCTAACAGGTTTTTGTTTTTTAATTTTTATTTTGCAATGACAAGGTCTTGCTATGTTGCCCAGGCTGGTCTTCAATTCCTGGGATCGAGTGATTCTCCCAGCTCAGCCTCTCAAAGTGCTGGGATTACAGGTGTGAGCCACTGCACCCAACCTACAACTTTTTGAATTAAAATTCTTTGTAAGTTATATGTGTTGTAAATCTTCCTTCAATTTATGAATATCATGTACCTATGCAACAATCCTGCATGATCTGCACATGTACCCCAGAAAGTAAAGTACAATAAAAAAAGTTCTCAAAATTGTATTGTAATTACATTTATTAATATGCTTATCTATGGTTTACCCTTCTTATGCTTTATTTTAAAAAAATATTTTATCTTTTAATATTATCATTATATTCTATGTTATATAATTATATGTTTTCCTCTAAAAGTTTCAAGAAATTGCCTTTCACGTTTAAGTCCTTAAGCTATATGGAATTGATTTTTTGTGTGTGATATGAATTAATGATCAAATTTAACTTTTCTGTCACGTGAAAAACAGTTTATTCACTATCAGGGTTTGCATATTCTTTCTTTCCCCTTGTTTTTTCAATGTCACTTCTATCAGCATAGCTAATATGTCAGATTTGTAAATATGTGAAAGTCTGTTTCTGGAATTTCTACTGTATTCTATCATCAGTTTATATTCCTATTCCAGCACAAATATCATGCAAATATTTCATAAGAAATTATAATAAATTCTCATATTTGGTTGCACAAGTTCATGCAACCTATTCTTCTTCAGGATTGCTTAGCTGTTCTTTAGATTTTCCATCTGTATAAGCTTTTGAGTCACCTTGTCAAAATTCATAATAAAAGCTTTTCATAAATTCAGTAGAAGGGCATTGATTTTAGAAATTGTTTTCTGGAGGCAGAAATAACATGCTTAAGGTATTAAATCTTCCTCTTCATGAACATAATGTGTCTTCATTTACTGAAAGTTTCTCTTGTTTATTTGATTAACGTATTATAGATTTCAACATAAAGTTCTCTGTACACATATCCATGTCTCTCTCTGTCTCTGTATGTGTCTATTGTTTTGACTTATTTGTATTTTATCTTATGTTGGGAAGTTTATTTTATTAGGTACTTTCAAGTTCTTATCAGTAACATACAACCCATTATTTTGCTGAGGAACTATTATAAGATATAGATTCTACAGTTATGGATATTTACATTTCAAAATAATAAAATGTAACCCTTTATTCATTAGATAGATCATGTTCTTTACAATAATATCTCAATTTTAATAAAAAGAATAAACTGAAAATAAATATACAATTGCTTTAAAAATCCATCACCTGCTTCAGCTTCCTCATTTTTAACTGGGAATAAAGCCAAGTACCATTAAGAGGATTAATTTGAGAATTGCATGAGCTATTATAGGTTGATAACTTAAAATGGTACATAACAGTGTGAAGTGATCCCTACTTTTATTTTTATTGTGAGAGAAACACTGACACTTTCTCTTGTCTTCATTATAATTTAATATGCATCTTACATCTAGCAGTCAGGGATTGTTTTTAAAAAGCAGCACTCTGAAACTTTAATCCCTGAGATACATTTTTAAAATTACAACACAAAGTCACTACTTTTGCTTTCTCAAATATGTAAAACTCAAGCCATCTTTTCTGAAGTTAGTCTGTAACCAAAACCGTTTTCCCATTACTTTTGTGATGCTGAAGCCTCAAAATATGTGATAACTTTTGCAGATATAAACGTTACAATAGAGGCCAGGAGCAGTGGCTCAAGCCTGTAATCCCAGCTACTCGGAGGCTGAGGCAGGAGAATCACTTGCACTGGGGAAGTGAGGATTGCAGTGAGCTAAGATTGCGCCACTGCACTCCAGCCTGGGCAACAGAATGAGGCTGTCTCAAACAAACAAACAAACAAATAAATAAATAAATAAATAAACATGGTAGAAAATTGTTATCTTCACACTATAGACAGATTTGCAAATTTTTAACCCCCAGAAACATTGTGAATATGTTATATATTTTTATTCTCCTACACACAATCTTTAGTAGTAAACTACTTTCCTCTCCTAAATGCTTTGTCTCTTTTTTTATAGTATGTTCTTCTTATTTCATAATAATAAACTTATTATGAATTAATATCTACATAATATTTTCCCTTAATAGTAAACAAAAATCACTTATGAAGAATATTTTGATAATGACTATTTGAGGATATTTTTGGAAAAAAATGTGGAAGAGTTATACAAGTTGACACAAATATTCTCAGTGCGTGGGGCCAAAAATTAAATCAAGATTGTGAATAGAAGCTGTATGCATTAATATGTTTCAATTTTCCTCTTCACATTCTTCCTCTTTCCTGTTCTTTTCTCTGTACACTATACATTGACCTAGTAGACAGACATGAGAAGTGCCTATGAGGCATACTCTTGCCCATATCAGTCAAGTTTAAAGGGTAATAGATCTCTTGTTCTATTGAACACATATCTTCCTCCAATATATCACAGCCTATCTCTTTACAAATTAAAATGAAGTCAAACAAACCTTGGACAATCTGAAATTTTATATTTGGGGATTGATTCTCTCATTTCTTCCAAGATATGTAAATTTTCTGCTCTTTAATTAGAACTCCTGCCCAAAAAGATCATTGTATATATTTTTTGTATTATGTTATGAAATCACAATCAATTTCTAAGGTGCTAGAACTACAAGTTTCACATGAGTTTCTATTCTAAAAGATTGAATAGTGACTCCCTTAGAGTGCCAGGTACTTCTGTACTTTTTTTTCCATGTACATACCTCAGTTAACCATGGTAATGACAGTGACATGATACTTGACCTTCAGTAAAGATGTGAACTTTTGTAGGGTGAATTATTCTGGAGTTCCAAGATAACCACACACCTCCAGTGCTTAAAACTATCAACATTTCAAAGAACAGGAAGTCAGTTTACATAAAGGCGCCTCAATAAACACGATTGCTTGATTGATTCACCTGTTATTATGGGATATTACTCTGAAAGTAAAACTAATTATGATACTAATAATGTCAATAAGATGACCTGCACTGGTGATTCTTAGAAAAAGTGTCACTGATTCCTGAGAGTATCTTGGAAATGTGGTACAACAGGGATTGCCGCAATCATTGGAGAAAGTTAATAATGAAGGGACAAGGCTGTTCCGTACCCTACAATGCTAAGGACAGTCCTCACAAAGACATATTTCCTGTATCAGTGGTGCTTTTAAGGATGATATCTGTAGATACACATAGGTGAAAAACCCTTTTGAAATTGTTTGAATGTATAAGCTGATTGCATTTCACACATAAGCAAACAGTATTCTTGCAAAGTTTAATTTGCAGTCAATTTTTGAGGAATGCACCTGTTATGTAAATCAAGGAAGAACTGCAGTATATTCTTCAAAGCTTTACTAAGTGTTGTTTAATATTTCAGAAAATTTTATCCCTGGCTACAATTCTGCTCACAATATTTGAGGAGATAATACAATTCATCAGTCTGTTTTGTTCCTGTTGTATCACAGAGATTCTAAAAGTGATCCCCACTATAAATGTAGGCATCTGACTACTTTATAAAGTTTTTAACAAGGTTGAGGATTTCCATATAGAAGTACTACACATCTAAAATTATGTTCATTTGGCTGGGCGTGGTGGCTCATGCCTGTAATCCCAGCACTTTGGGAGGCTGAGGTGGACAGATGGCGAGATGGAGACCATCCTGGCCAATATGGTGAAACCCCATCTCTACTAAAAATACAAAAATTAGCCGGGTATGGTGGCACACTCCTGTGGTCCCAGCTACTTGGGAGGCTGAGGCACAAGAATCGCTTGGACCCAGGAGGTGGAGGTTGCAATGAGCCAAGATTGTGCTACTGCACTACAGCCTAGTGACAGTGCAAGACTCTGTCTAAAA
>NW_016107514.1:6609612-6634125 GCF_001604975.1 Cebus imitator
AACAAAAACAAACAAAATACAAAAAAAATCTGACGTTTTAAGAAAGTTCACGAATTTGTGTTGGGCTTCATGCAAAGCCATCCTGGGCCACAAGCGGTTCACAGGCCATGGGTTGGACAAGCTTGTTATGCATTTAACAAATGCTAACATCAGAGTTCAGTAAATGCTTTTCTGTAAAGTGTCAGGAAATTTTTTGAGATTTTTTTTAGACCATATAGGTTCTCCATTACAACTATTCAACTGAGCAGTTGTAGCATGAAGGTAGCCCTGGAAAATATTTAAATAAATGGGTTTGGTGTTATTCAAAAAAGCTTTACTTATAAAATCAGGCAGGCATAGGGCTGAATTCGGCCTGAGAGCAGAAGTTTACTAACACTTGCTACACAAACACACACACATACATACTTACATTACAAATTATTTTCAGTTACATGCACAGATTCTAAGACACAACTTGACTAAAAGTAAGAGTGAATATGCTTTATAAACATTACCCATATCAAAATACACAACGTTTTTGATATCTGCCCTTCTGAAATTAAAAATATTCCACTATTTCCAGCTATTCACTTTTTTCATTATTGGCATTCTAACAAGAGTTTTTGTTTTCTCCCTAGGTTCTAGACATTTGCATGAAACTAATAAATTCTGTGTAGTTGAAAAACAAAGTCCTGGATAACATCTATATTTATAATATTTCTTATATTCCAAGAAACTATACATGCAAATAAAAAAATCTATTGGCCAGGTGCAGTGGCTCATGCTGTAATCCCAGCACTTTGGGAAGCTGATGCAGGCGGATCACTTAAGGTTCGGAGTTTAAGGCTCATGCCTAGCCAACATGGTGAAACCCCATCTTTACAAGAAACACAGAAATTAGCCAGGCATCCTGGAAAGTGCCTGTAATCCAAGCTACTTGGGAGGCTGAGGCAGGAGAGTCACTTAAACACAGGAGGAAGAAGTTGCAGTGAGCCAAGATCATGGCACTGCACTCCAGCCTGGGCAACAGAGTGAGTCTGTGTCTTAAAAAAAAAAAAAAAAAAATCCATTAACTATCTCTCATTTCTAGTTTCACATGTGAGGATTTTGGAAATTACCACCCTGGTTTAAAAACAAGTGAAAAGCTGAACAGACTGAAAAAGCAACTCTTTTTGTTTCCATAAGAAAGGGGAGGACATGGGGCCAACAGCCATCTCCAAGATTAGAGACCCAGATGGGTGAATACAGGGAGTTACAGCTGAGTGAAGTGGACATTCAGCAGAAGGAACTGCCACAGGAGCCAGCTTTAGGACAGAAAATCTCGAATCTGACTGGAGATTCAGAGTAGACAAGTCTTAGCATTAAAAACTCTAAGGCATATGATTATATATGCTTATTGAAGTGAAATGAATGACATAAATGATACAAGGAATGAGAGGGCATTAGATCCCGAAATGGCTGAGACCTAATCCCAAGGTTATAGAATGCTTCCCCTGTAACACACATTATCACATTATCAAAAGCTGATTTACAGCATTTCCCTTTACCCAGCGCACTATATATAGCTGTGAAGAAAATATTACAATGCATACCAAAAAGCAAAAAGCACAGTTTATAGAGAGAACAAATGTCAGAACCAGTGTTCTGATTTTGATATATGCCAGAACACTCTGTTTTGTTTTGTGTTTTTGTTTTTGTTTTTTATTAACAAGGCCTGCTATCTGGAGAAACTCGTTAGGAATTAGGGCTATTTTGTTATAGTAAGGTACACTAACTGTGAAATAGTATACTCTTATTTGAAAGTGTACTTGGGTTAATCACAAATGTACATTGAAAACTCTAGGGTACCCACTAAAAATGTAAAAACAGAAACATAACTGATGTGCTAAGAAAAGAGAAAAAATGAAATGCTCAACTAAAATCACAAAAGACAGAAGAGTAGATGACAAAAATAGGAACAAAGCACAAGGTCCAAAAATAGAAAGCATAAACAAATATGATAATAATAATCCAATTATATCAACAATTACTTTGAATATCAATGATTTAAATATGCCAGTGAACAACTGAAATTGAGTGGATCAAACAACAAGACCCAATGACATGTTGTCTATAAGAAACCCACTTTACATGTAATGACACATATAGATTAAAAGTAAACGAATGGTAAAAAATACATCATGCTAACAATAATATAAGAAAGCAGGAGTAGTTATGTTAATTTCAGACAAAGCAAACCTTAAAGCAAGGGAAATTGTCAGAAATAAAGAAGGAGATTACATGACAAATAGGTCAGTTCTCCAAGCAATGTAAGAGTCCATGATGCATATGCACCCGAAATAGGTGAATCTGCTATCATACTTGGAGACTTCAACATTCCCCTGTCAGAAATGGACAGATTAAGTAGACAGAAAATTAGTAAAGACACAGTTAAACTCAACAGTGCCATCAATCAACTGGATATAATTGACATCTACAGTCTACTTCATCCAACAACAGCAGAATGTACATTCTTTTCAAATTCACATGGAACAAACATCAAGACAGATCACATTCTGAACCACAAATTTGAAGGAATAGAAATCATATATTATCTGCTGTCAGACCATGATACAACCAACTAGAAATTAATAACAAACAGATGATAGGAAATCCCAAAAGAGATGGAGATTAAACAATGCACTATTAAATAACTCATGGATCAAGTAAGAAGTCAAGAGAAATTTAAAACTATTTTGAACTAAATAAAATGAAAACACAACTTATAAAAATTTGTGGAATGCAGTGAAAGCAAGTCTTACAGCAAAATTTGTAGTATTAAATACAAATACTTAAAAAGAAGAAGGATCTAAAATCAATTGTCTAAGCTTCTGCCTTAGGAAATTAGAAAAATAAGAGGAAACTAAATCTAAAGTAGGAAGAAGAAACAAAATATAGAATTAGAGCAGAAAGTGATCACAATGAAATAGAAAATCAATACAGAAAATCAATGAAACCAAAGCTGCTTTTTTGAAAGCATCAGTAAATTCCATAAGCATCTAGCCAGGCTAAGATAAAAAGAGAGAGGACACAAATTACTAATATCAGAAATGAAAGATGAGATGTTTCTACAATTACTAGGGACATTATAGTATGACAAAGAAATACTGTAAACATCTCTATGGCCACAGATTGGTGAACCTAGATGAAATGAATTAATTCCATAAAAGACAAAAATTATCAACTATCACACAAGAAGAAATAGATAATCTGTATAGTTTTATATCTGTAAAAATGTAATTAATAATTAACATTCTTGCAAAACAGAAATCATCAGGCCCAAATGGATTCACTGGTGAATTCTAACAAATGTTTAAGAAAAAATTATACCAATTTCCTACAGTCTGAAATTTAAAACAACTAAATAATACCAAATTTAATCAAGCAATGAATAAAAGGAATTACACATAATGACAAATTGGAAATTATTCAAGGTTTGAAAGGCCAATTTTCCATTAAATGTGAATTAATGTAATTCATCACAATAATAGGCTGGAGAAAAAAAATTACATGATCAAACGAATAGATGCAAAAGGCATCTGACAAAATATATCTGTTCATGATAAAAGCTTTTATCGACTAAGCATAGAAGAAATATTTCTCACCTTGATAGTAATATCTACAACAAACAAAAAAGGCTAGAGCTAACATTACACTTAATGATGAGAAGCTACATTTCCCACTAAGATTAGGAATGAGGGAAGGATGTCCGCTAGCACCACTGCTTTTAAACATTTTTTTTTTCTTTTAAACATGCATGCCATTGCAGCTTTTAAACTTTATATTGGAATAATGAGCTAATGGAATAGACAAAAATAGATAATAAAAAGTATATTAATTAAAGAGAAATAAATAAAACTGTTCACAGATGATGTGATCATCTATGCGGAAAATATGAAAAAAAATTGACAAAAAATAACTTCCTGTGATAAGTAACTGTAGCAAGTTTGAATGATACAAGATTAACATATGAAATTTAATTACCTTCTCAATGAACATATGAAACTTGAAATTATAAAGACAATGCCAATTATATTAGCACCCCACAAACATAAAATCCATATATATAAATGTAACAAAATATGTAAAATATCTATACGAGGAAAACTAAAAAACTCATGAATGAAAACAAGAAAAGCTACATAAATTTAGTGATATTCACGTTCATGGTTAGAAAGATGCAATATTGTCAACTCAGCTTGACCTATAATTTAATACAATCTCAATCAAAATTTCAGCAAGAGATTGTTTGGATATTGACAAACTGATTCTAAAATTTATATGGAGGAGCAAAAGATCCAGAATAGCCAACACAATATTGAAAAGCAAAGTTGAAGCACCACTATACATTGCATACAAGCATGTGATCTCTGTTAGACTTGTTTCCGTATGTTAGATATGGATGAATAAACACTGGCTAAAAATCAGGTGAGCTAAATTGTCTCAATTTTACAAGTGTGTCTATGATAAGTAAACAGAACTCTTTCTCTGAAGCTAAACTTTATGACCTAGGGAAATAACAGCAATAATTCCTTCATTCTTACTCTTTTCACTAGGTTGTAAAAAAGATCTCTCCATGGAACAATACATTTGAAAACAGTGTTTGAAATTTCAATAGGTCAAAATAATTCAGAGACAAACTCACTCCAGAAATACTTAATGTATTTTGTATTTTTGAAATTATTTAAAATAATTAGACATGTAATTATATAAATTATACAAATAAACTAGAGAGAGAAAAGAAAATGCAGTCACTCACTACCAAATGATGTTTTGGTCAAGGACCAACCACATACCTGATGGTGGTCTCAAAAGATTATAAAGTGGTCTTTTTACTGTATCTTTTCTATGTTTAGGTGTACAAATAACATTGTTCTATAGTTGCATACAGTATTCACTATAGTAACATGCTGTGCAGGTTTGCAGCCTAAGAGTAATAGATTATACCATATAGCCTAAGTGTGTAATAGGTTATATCATGTAGGTTTGTGTTCATGCTATCATGTTTGCAAAATGATGAAATTGCCTAATGATGCATTTGTCAGAACATATCCCCCTCATTAAGTGATTCATGACTGTGATTATTTTATTTTCCATAATCTCTTATAGCTGTTAAAAATGCTGCAGCATACTTTCTATTGTTAGCAAATATTTCGTATTTTATTTTACTATTTTTCTTCATATTTCTCTCAGTATCCACCCAGAAGATAGTTAAATAGCCTTTCTTTATCAAGCAGAAAACCTTCTCTCTTTATTTATCATGCTACTTCTGTGAGTTTCATTCTTTCATTTCCAGTAGACCATTATTCTGGCATTATTTGTTATAATGTAGTAAATCATTTATATGATCAACCACTTTCAAGAACTTCCTTTCTCTTCCTAATTTTTAAACTGAAATTTTAGTGAGCTGTCAAATTATTACCTGGTCATGTTTATCTTTCAGTATGCTACCCTAGAATTCATGGCTTTTATTATCAATTTATTCTACAAGTTGTACTGAGCATCCACCATTTGTTAGTCTATATATGTTTAATCCCCGTGGATAAAACCATGAACAAAACAAAAACAAAAATAAAATCTCTGCTCTTGTGGTAATGAAGATTTGGTTGTGATGAAAAGGCAGTAAAGAAGTAAGTAAAATGTATAGTGGACTAATAATGATAAATGCTATGAAGAAAAATAAAGCAGAGAAATTGATTAAAGAGAATCTTGCTGGAGGTCAATTGGAATGAGAAATTTTTATTTTACATCAGGTGGTCAGAGAAAGTATCAGTGATACAGTGACAGAAGAGCATAACTATGAGGCATTTGCTTTGCATCTATCTTTAAAAAAATCCAAACATTTCTGACAGATAACAGATTGCAAAAGTCTTGTGTTGGAAGCAAGTGTGTCATGTTCAAAAACAGTTAAAGGAAGGAATGGCTGAAGCAGGGCGGACAAGGGAGTGTGGAGCACAGGTGGACATGGTGATGGAGAGGTAGCAAGAAGAAGAGGGCCAGTTTACTTAGGTTCTTATAGATGATATGAGATAAAACGTTGCTTTGATTTTCAGGGGTCGGCTGAACCACTGGGGTGTTGTGAGTGAGAAGTGTTGTGAACTGACTTCTATTTTACAAATATTTTGGCTACACCATTAAATCATATTTAAATCAATAGAAATGGCCATTAGTTAGTAGGTTTGATTAGTTTGGGTAGAGTTTAAGCAGAGCTAAGCCCAGGATTCCAACTTATTCTCTAGTTGACTATAACCTATATTTTCACACACAGGTACAACCACTGATTTCCAAGACACAGGGTTCCCTCCCAAAATTTCTCATACCTGTTTGCTCTTGCGAGTCTTGAGTGTTGCTGCTTTCACTTTTAGATGGGATTTCCAGAAAGGGTCTTGAACTTCTTTATAGAAATACAGTGATACTAGAACCAGACTGCCTCTCTAGTGTATAACATTTTCTGTTTATCTCTACTTTGTGCAATTAATTGTGAAATACAGAGTAGATTGGAACAGTGTTTGGGGTTCTGTGATCTCTTTTCCCTCTGAACCATTATCATAAACCCAATATCTATTCCTGGTACTGATATGTTGGCTATATTTAATAATCTTATTTTTGAGTGTATGAATAAAAGAACAAATAAACCAAGGCATTTTTCTTGCCTTTTGTACCAGTTATCTTCTAGTTGCCCTGAGGGCTATTCATTTTTTTTTTTCTTTTTTGAGACAGAGTCTCACTCTATTTCCCAGGCTGGAGTGCAGTGCCTGAGAGCTACTCTTTAACTTTCTCTCCTGTGTTCTTTATCCTTTGAGGTTAGGGGGAGTCTGTATGGAATGTATCCATTTCTAGCTCTGCTCTCTACTCAGTCAATGGAAATTGGATGGAGGAAGAACACTAAGCGAGGAAAGTGAGGTTGGGGTATTTATTGCCCTGATTATATCCTTGAGAGGTAATGCTACACTGGTGTTTCTCTCCATAATGGGTCATTATTCCTTTGAAAATGTCAGCTATACAGAACTCCCTTTCTATTCTAATTTCAGTAAACTCTTCCTCCTCAGCTTCCTTTTTCTTTTGGGCCTAAATGGGGTGGCTGCTCTGTGGCTGCTAGCCAAGATTCCTACACATTCCACTGTGGATCCTCTACACCTTACCCCCATCTCAGTAAGTAGTCTCTTTATTTACAAATCTCCTTCAAAATATCCTAATTTGCTTGTGTCATCTGTCTTCTGTTATGACTGTGACAGCTACATTCTCAATTCCACTGCTGCTATGCAAATACAAATACAGGTTTAAAAGAAGGAAGAGGAGTAGGAATATTGTCATACACAATAATATTTCACTTGTCTGACTGCACTTATTTTCTACTTTAATTGGCTGTGACTTCCATTTTAGGGCACTCAAAGACTAATGAGACATAAAAGCTTAAAACAACTTAAGAGGTCATCAAATCTGATTCACTAATTTTCTAGATGGGAAAATTGGCATACGGTTTGTGTAACCAACGTTGTGTGCAATAGCAGGTATTTGGCTGATTCAACCACCATTGTATGGCTGTTGCATTACAACCATAGAGTCTCCACTGGTCTTCTCTTTTCCACCTGTGCTTACCATAGACTATACTCAACTTAGCAGCTGGAGTGACATAACTTCTTTGCTCCAAACTTTCCGGTGGTTTCCCATTTCATTCATAGTTAAAACCAAAGCTTTTGGAATCACGACATGATCAAACACCTTACTACTTTTGGGTCTTCAGCTATCTTCTCCCACTTCTCTCTCTCGCCCTCCCTTGCCTTCTTTGTTCCCTGATAGGTCAAAAATATTCTTATGTGTGTTAACACTTTTGCACTAGAAAGATCTCTGCAAATAGCTGCATGGATTACCCTAGTAGTGAAATATAACCTTATTGATAAGGTTTCTGTAACCACTTAACTTAAAATACAATCTTTCCCTTCTGTTATATATTCACTGCTTTCATGAATTTTTTTGAAAAACTCTATCATATTTGTTATAATCTTATATACTCAAAGATTTATTTAATTATTTACTTTAGCTTTTCACCTATTTAAATATAAACTCAGTAAAATCAGGGGTTTTGCTTTATTTTTTTCTACTTTATTCATTTCCAAATCCCTGGTGTCTACAATCTCTGGCACATAAGGCACACTCAATAAATATTTGTTCAATAAATAAATAAAGAACAAATAACACAAACTTTTGTTTATGTAATGAGGTAGTCAATATTGATAAACAATTATGTGATCTTACTGGGACGTTATAAAGATAGGAGGACTCAGAGGGTCTATTTCTAATTGAATAGGTTTTCTGTTAGCCACAGGATCACTATTATTCTGCTATATGACTAGTTTAACTGTATATAATGGCAAAGAATAAAAAAAAATCCCTCATTTTTCTGGGAACTAGGTTTAAAAGAATCAACCCAGCTGAAATATAATCAAGCAACAGAGCATATAGGTGACATTGTCCAGTAACTTACAAATTATATCTGGACATATTGACAACAGTACAGTTGGAATGTAAATCGATGCTGACTTCCTTGTTGCATATATTTCCCACACCTAGTGAGGCAGGACAATAGGATCTGGAGGCAGAGAATCTAAGTCTGATTCATAGACTTCCTAGAACAGAATAAAAAGGAAAAGCCCATCTCTCAACCCCCACTAACAAAAGGATCAGAAGTTACTCCCTATGCAATATCCCCCACTGCCACCCTTTGTTTTTCTGTGTTGCAGATGGAAAAATCAAAGTACCTCTGATGGCTCCTTTCCTGCAACCAGTCATACTGGTCACAGGCCAAGTCTTCATGTGTAACTCTGTAACTTTACTTCAGACTCTGACTGGCAGCCAATCAGACTGGTTGCAGGCCACTATTTCATTTATATAGGGTGTAAACCAAGTAACCAATGGGAAACCACTAGAGGGTATTTAAATTCCAGAAAACTTCTGTAACCAGCACTCTTGAGCAGCTTGCTTGAGCCCACTCTTATGCTGCAGAGTGTACTTTCATTTCAATAAATCTGTGTTTTTCTCTTATTGCTTTGTTTGTGCATTTTGTCCGGTTCTTGGTTCAAAATACAAAGAACCTGGATACTCTCCACTGGTAACATTATTATATATAAAGCCTATATTACAGAGAGATTATAGTGAAAAGAAACATATTTTGTTCTCCAGGAGAAAAATTCAGAAATTCATTTATAAATTTTTATTACAGTCAGAGATTTGTAGTACTGGTTAGTGCATTTCATAAATCAGGGTATTAAAAACCAGGGTTCTGCCTCCTAAAGGTGTACTTTATGCAACTTAAGGAATAGTAACTATTAATATTTTGTGTGAAGTATAATATCCTAGAATTCAAATTCATAGGTATACTCATTTTCATTGTACTCTTTAGAGTAGATATTGGAAAGAAATCTATTATCTAAAGTATTTACAAATTCTCCTTTTCAAAGAACTTAGAGTTGTCATGTTTATAGAATTTCTGTTCCATTTGATCCAGCAATCCCATTACTGGGTATATACCCAAAGGATTATAAATCGTTCTACTATAAGGACACATGCACACGAATGTTTATTGCAGCACTGTTTACAATAGCAAAGACCTGAACCCAACCCAAATGCCCATCGATGATAGAATGGACAGGGAAAATGTGGCACATATACACCATGGAATACTATGCAGCCATAAAAAACAATGAGTTCCTGTCCTTTGTAGAGACATGGATGAACCCAGAAACCATCATTCTTAGCAAACTGACACAAGAACAGAAAATCAAACACCGCATGTTCTCACTCATAGGCAGGCGTTGAACAATGAGAACACATGGACACAGAAAGAGGGTCATCACACACTGGGGTCTGTTTGCGGGGGCTAGAGGAGGGACAGCGGGGGTTGGGAAGGTTGGGGAGGGATAACATGGGGAGAAATGCCAGGTACAGGTGACAGGGGGATGGAGGCAGCAAACCACATTGCCATGTATGTACCTATGCAAAAATCCTGCATGATCTGCACATGTACCCCAGAATCTAAAGTACAGTAAAATAAACAAACAAATAAATAAATAAATAAGAATTTCATTAAAAAGTACATGTTGCTTTTTATTTTCTTGTGTAACTGTTCAACAGAATCATGGAATTTTAGGAAGTGTTTTCTTTTAACTTTTTGTTTTAAGGTAATTTTAAACTTACAGAAAAGTTGCTAGAAAAGGAAAAAGAATTATGTATAACTTTCAACTGTATTTCCCCAAAATAGTTACCACATTTGCTTTTGTTTTACCTCTCTCTCTTTTCTCCCTTAATCTATGTATGTACATATTGTACACACATGCACGCACACATACTACAAATATACATACACATTATTTTATGAATCTACCCATATTATAGAAATGGTGCCCTAATAATTGGAGCTGAAGGTGAGGATCTAATCTAGGTAGTGAGGCAAGATAAGAATCAAATGTTTTTTTAAAAGATTTTTATTTTTATTATTGTTAAGGAGGAAAGTACAATATTATACTTTCTCAATTAAGTGGGCTTGAGAAAGACACTGAAATGATACATACATATGTGTGATGAAGATAATCTTGAGGATAAATTTTCAGTCACACCTCCTGTCAATGTCCTGTGTGCACCCTTCTCTCTAATCATACTGTGAAAATTACAGCTGAGGAAATTGTTGTTTTAAGCTCTTGCTGAACAATTGTCTATTTATTGCATAAAGTGAATATTTGAAAACCATGCTGTGCCCAACCATGTTGAAGAGGGAAAAACCCTACCAAGATGATCCTAAGTTCACTACCAAGTACACCATGTACAAGTTCATATCTTCCTTTATCTCTTGTTCTGTTTTATTCTCTAATTAAGTTTTATCTGCTGGCATAAATAAAAGAAATTACCTCCAGTTAAGACCACAAACTGTCCTTTGCTCAATTCTTATTTGCCTTGTTTATGTGTGTGGTTTTATTAAGTGCTGCATATATCCCCAGAGCATTGCTAATAATGCTGGAATAGTAACGATGCAAGACAGCCTATTTTGAGCTCTACACTTATTCTCAGTATTTCAACAACATACAGCAGTGACAGGTAAACAGCCAATTACTATGGTTAATATTAAATAATTTTATTGTACGTTTTAAAAACACATCATGTTTGAACTAGGAGAAAATCCAAATTGGCTGGAATTTAAGATTGTGCTGCACTGATTTGAAATATCATTTATTTTCATTAACTACAATTGCTACTGTCGAGATAATACTTTTCATATTGACTATTTTCTCCGTGTTCTAAAAATAGAGCTTAACTATTGAAAATATTGTTTTGTAAGGAGATTTCATTTCAAAAATATTTGTAACTGAAGATAATATGTATGGGAGACAAAATGATGAATTGAAACTCTGATGAAAAAAGAATATCCAGCTCAAAAGCACTTGTGTACGTATTTCAGGTATTTAAAGATCTCATATGTACTATAAATGCCTCATAGAGATGAAATAACTCCAAATGCTACAAACACTGTGACAAAAAAAAAAAAATCTACAGGCACCAAATGAAGCTCTTAGTAATAGCTTAGAAAACAATTTTTCAATTTTCATGTCAGTCAGTTCTTATGTGTGCTTTCAGGAAGATCACTGAATATCAGCTCAAAATAGAAATGGTTGCTTTTTTGATTTTTAAATGACATAAATGAATGGAATTAAACACTATTAATTAAACGTACTACAGAAGGTGATAATTATCACAGTTGCAAAGAGCAAATAAAATAATACATATAATTATAGGAGCCATTTCCATTTAATATCAAATCAAAAGTAGTCTGAGGGAAAAATAGCCTAATAAAAAGACCACTGTGAAATCATTTATTGAGTGAACTTTTGTAAATACTTGGAACTTCAGATAGCTAAAGCAAGGGAAAGAAAAAGTAAATAGAGGAGTAACAGGTCCGTATAAATTAGAATAGGTCACAAGCAGATCGAGGTTCTTGAATTGTTAACGTGGACATATTGCCACATGGTAAAATGTGACATAATTCATTATATAGCTAAAATTGCCTTCTAATACTTACTTAGTCGTCTATAGTGAGAAAACCTAGGGAGTAGATCTCAACAGTGAGAGGAACCAGTAAACAATAATGAGAGGACCCAGATAAAACCCATAAGTGCATAACTTGATAACATAAGCAGAACTGCATTTTAAACATATTTTTAATGACTCATAAATTAATGCCTGTGAAATGGATTTGTGAATGCAAATATTTGGGCAAATAAAGATAACAAAATGGTGAATCAGCGCCTACTTGGACATTTGTTGACTGAAGAATTAGAATCTATGAGAAATGACCCTTCCTACTGAAAACCAGATTGAGTTGGTCCGGGGGCAATAAGGAGAAAAAAGATAGAAAAATATGACCCGACCCAGTGGCTCGCGCCTGTAATCCCCTCGGACTTTGAGAGTCCGAGGCGGGTGGATTACAAGGTCAAGAAATCGAGACTATCCTGGCCAACATGGTGAAACCCCGTGTCTACTAAAAACACAAAAATTAGCTGGGCATGGTGGCACATGCCTGTAGTTCCAGCTACTTGGGAGGCTGAGGCAGAAGAATCGTTTGAACCCGGGAGGTGGAGATTGCGGTGAGCCAAGACTGCGCCACTGCCCTCCAGCCTAGCGACAGAGGAAGACTGGGTCTCCAAAAAAAAAGAAAAGAAAAATGTGTACATAGTATGATACACTATAACCCCCTTTTTTCTGCCTTATCTGCCCTGTTAGCCATTCAACCTGGTAGACATATGTCAACACTGGGAATTGTGAACTATAGACTACACCAAAAATCCCACATAAATATTATTTTATTAAAATATCTTTTAAACCAGATAGTTCAAACTACTTGGTAACTCCATCCACCTCTTCCTACTGTTCTACTGTTTAAATTTATTTTTCATATCATGAAAAAGGTTAGTTAATACTATCTTGGATAAGTATAAGCTAACTTTTTTCCACTAAAAATGTAGCATTCAATATTTCACCAATGAAATAAATTACATGGATAGACTTTCTAATTTTAAACAAACCTTACATTCCTGGAATAAACTTCATTTGGTAATGACATAGTAGCCTATTTTGTATTGCTAGATTCTGTTTGCAATATTTTTGCATTTCAATAATTTTCTTCACCTGTATTGCCTCATATGATGAGTTATGCTGGTCTTATGAGTAGTGCTTCCATCTTCTCAATTTTCTGAAAAATTATATTAGTCTGATATTACTTTCTTTTAAATGTTAAATAGAATTTTCCAGTGAAACCAACTAGGCCAGGAGGTTTCTTTGAGGATAGATTTTATTTGAAGTTGGGGGTTTTACATTAAGCTTTTTTATTCATGTCTAAATTATCCTGTAGCGATCTGAAAATATATTCTCTCTGATTTTAATCTTTTAAAATTAATTGCATTCTTCTAAGGCTCAATATTTGTTCTATCATCATGAGTCTTCCAAATCTTTTTTTTTTTTTTTTTTGAGACGGAGTTTCACTCATGTTACCCAGGATGGAGTGCAGTGGCACGATCTCGGCTCACCGCAACCTCCGCCTCCTGGGTTCAGGCAATTCTCCTGCCTCAGCCTCCTGAGTAGCTGGGATTACAGGCATGCACCACCATGCCCAGCTAATTTTTTGTATTTTTAGTAGAGACGGGGTTTCACCATGTTGACCAGGATGGTCTCGATCTCTTGACCTCGTGATCCACCCGCCTCGGCCTCCCAAAGTGCTGGGATTACAGGCTTGAGCCACCGCGCCCGGCCCCAAATCTTAATTAAAAATTACATTTAACAATTGGGTGCCAGGTTCTATAGTTATTACAATTATTCAAATATTTTATATTATTAATATTTTTAGTCAGATTACTTGTTCTATCAAGTATCTTCTCTATTTGCTCTTTAGGTACACCCCTTTTGGGAATGGAAAGTATGGTTCTATGAACTAAAATATGTGTCCTTATTTGTTCATAGTCTATCCTGAATCAATAGTATACCACTTCATGAACAGTATAAAAATCTCACAGTAGTATATTTTGCCCACTCTCAATCCTTATGATTTTTATTATATATTTTACTTTGACAGCTTTTATACTTTACTTAAATCAAGGTTATTTTTATTTGAATCAAAATGCTCTACTAATAAATGTAATAGTGTTATATTTACTCACACAGATTACCATTTAGGTTGCTTTCCATCTTTTCTTGTATGTGCAGGCTTTATTCTATGATCTTTTACCTTTACCCTGAGATGCTTTTTTAAATATGCCCTGTAGTGAGTGGCAAAAAATTCTCTCAACTTTAGTTACATGAAAGTGTCTTCAGTACACTTTCATATTTAAAGGATCTTTTCACTTTATATGGAATTCCAGATTGGCAGTCATTTTTGTTTCTATAAAATGTGCTTCCATTGTTTCTGTTTCGATAGTTGAGAATTCAGGCACTGTCTTTACTGTAGTTCTCTGTATGCAGTATGTACTTTTCCATTCAGATTACTTTACATTTTTCTCTTTATCTTTGACTTTAAGAAGTTTGACGATTGATGTTTCTAGGTTTGATTTCTAGGTTTTGTCGTTTATCCTGCTTAAGGTTAGACTGGATTCTTGGCTATCTGGCTATAAATATATAATCTTGGAAAAATTTGGCATTATTTACTCAAGTATAATTTTCTTCCTCACTCCCTGATTTCTTCTGTTCATGCTTCAATTACACATTTGCTTAATTAATTGACACTGCTTCACTGATAACTTATTTTCTATTGATTTTTAAAAATATTTTTCTATTTTTTGCTTGGATTTGTATAATTTTCTACTGCTATGACAATTTTACTGATATTTTATTATGCACTACCTAATTTTCCCTTAAGCTGATCTGGTGAATTTTTTTTTTGATATCATATTTTTTAGCTTTAGAACCTTTATGTTTTATATATTCCAATTTCCTCTTCCAGTTTTCTTTTGTAATTTTAGTAATATTTCTAATAATGTGTTAATATCTTTGTGGGTTAATTCCAGCATCTCTGTAATTTCTTGTTTCTGTTTGCTGATTTTTTCCCCTAATCATGTATCACATTGTCCTTTTCATTTCCATAACATTCTGTTCTCATACTTAATGTTGTGATACCATAAACTGAGTGCATGCATTATGTTGTTTAATTTTTGAATGTATACATTTTTGGCTACCATTATTTATTTGTCTAACATCTAGATCCTTCTTACACTTGATATTTAATTTTTAAAAATTAAGACATAACCCACATACCACAAACTGTATCCTTTTAAAGTGTGGAATTTTGTGAAATTTAGCATATCTAATACCAGAACATTTTCATCACCCCCTAAACCAAGTTCATGGCACTCATTAATCATTCTGTCTCTACACATTTGCCTATATTAATATTTCATATAAATGGAATAATAAAACGTGTGGCCTTTTTTGTCAGACTTCTTTCATATAATGTTTTCAAGGGTCACCTATGTAATAGCATGTATCAGTGTACCTACACTTTTGATGGCTGATTTCAAGTCCTTTGTATGGTTATACCAATTTATGTTTGCCCATTAACTTATTAATGGAAATTTGGTTTGTTTCTACTTTTGAGTTATTATGAACAATGGTACAGTTAACATTTGTGTACAAGTTTTCATATGAACATAGGTTTTCTATTATCTTAGAAATACAAAATTGGGAATGTTGAGCCATATGGTATCTCATTTGATATGCATTTCTCTAATAACTAATAATATGTACATATTTTCATGTGCTCATCAGTCATTTGTGTATTTCTTTGGAGAAGTGCCTATTCAAATTTGTTTCCCATATGCTATTTTTTTATTTTTAATTTGTTAAGTTGTGAAAGTTCTTAATATATTATGGATAATAGTCTTTTAACAGTTACATAATTTGCAAATGCTTTTGTCAATTATCTGTGTTGTCTTTACGTTTTTTGATAGTAACCTTTCAAAAGAAGTTTTAATTCTGATGAGACGTAATTTATCTATATTTTTCCTTTGTCATTTGTGCTTTTGGTGGCATATTCAAGAAACCATTTCTCACCATAAGGTTACAAATATTTAGCGCTATATATTTTTAAAAGAGTTTTATAGTTTTAGCTCTAACATTTAGCTTTTGATCTGTTTGGAGTTAATTTTTTGTGGTAGAAATCCAGCTTTATAATTTTGCATGTGGATATCCAGTTGTCTCAGCAGCAATTATTGAAAAGACTATTTTTTTAATATTACATTGCCTTGGAACCCTTGTTAATATTCAACTGATTTATGAGGATATAATTCTGGACTATAACTTTTACTCCATTGATATATATGTTTATCCTCACACAACTGCTACACTGCCTTGAAGAGGGTAGATTTGTGCTGTGTTTTGAAGTCAGGAAGTGTGTATATTCTAACTTTATTCTTTGTTTTCAATATTGTTTTCACTTTTATTTTTAATAAAATATGGATTTTGTATTAGCTTGTCAATTTCTATATAAAACAAAGCTGGGATTTTGATAGAAATTGTGTTGAATTGCTAGAATATTGACATAAGTCTTCTGATCCATGAACATGGGGTTTCTTTTCATTCAAATCATTAACATCTTTCAATTATATCTTCTAGTTTTCAGTATGTTTTTGTTTTCATGTCAAATACATTCCTGATCATTTTATTCTTTTCAATACTAATGTAGATATAATTGTTTATTAATTTTATCTTGGGATTTTTTGGCTATGGAAATATAATTAATTGTTAAATATCAATCTTGTTACCCACTCCATTGCTACAGATTTATTTCCTAAATATAATATAAAAGATTCGGTTATCTGCAAAATGAGATAACTTTACTTCTTCATTTTTAATCTGGACTTTTAAATCTCATTTTCCTGCCTAACTGCTCTAGCTAGCACCTCTAGTATTATGTTGAATAAAAGTAATGAAAGTGATCATCTTTGTCTTAGTCCTGATTTTAGAAGGAAAATATTCAGTGTTTTGCCATTAAAGTATGATGTTAGTGGTGGGTTTTTCATAGATACCTTTCCAGTTTTAGGATGCTCCTTTATATTCCTAATGCATGGAGTATTTTTATGAGGAAAGGGTGTCAGGTTTTTATCAAGTGCTGTTTCAATGTCTATTGAGATGACCATTTCATTTTCATTTTTATTCTGTTAATTTGGCATAATGCATTGACTAATTTTCATATATTGAAGCAACCTTGTATGCCTGAGTTAAATTCCAACTAGTCATGTTGTATAATGCTTTTTGTATGTTGCTTGGTTTGGTTTGTTCATATTTTGCTTATTGTATTTGTTTTTATGCTCTCATAGGGCATTGGTCTGTGACTTTCTTGCCTTTTGATATGTTTGTTGAGTTTTGGCATCAAGATAATACTGAATGAGTTGATATATTTATTTAGAATGGCTTGTGAATGATTGGTATTAATTATTTTCTAACTATCTGTTAGAATTTAGCAGTGTATTCATCTAGACCTAAGCTTTCCTTTGTTGGAAGTTTTTACATTATTACTAGTTGCTATTGAATATAGTTTGAGGCTTGGTTTCCAGTGAAACAGTGTGGTGTTGAAAGGTTGATGGGACATTTAAGAGACTTTTTTGGTCTCAAGCATCTGCCTTCATGAAGTGATTAATCCGGTCTCATGGGAGGGAGGGAATTCTTCATCTCAAGGGATTGGATTAAGTACTACAGGAGCAGTTTGTTATAAAACAAGTTCACCCTGGTGTTTTGTCTTTTTTGCACGTCTCAACTCACTGCTTTCACACATGTTCCTGCCATGTGATGATCTCCTCCACATTATGAAGCAGCATGAGACACTCACCAAATGCACCCACCCTATCNGTCTCAACTCACTGCTTTCACACATGTTCCTGCCATGTGATGATCTCCTCCACATTATGAAGCAGCATGAGACACTCACCAAATGCACCCACCCTATCTTGAATTTTCCAGACTCTAGAATCATGAGTAAAATAAACCTCTTTATTACGCAGCATCTGATATTCTGTTATAACAACAAAATGACATAGACTTAAGACACTACTAGTTCTGTTAATGTTTTTATTTTTTCAAGACAGGATTTCACTGGCTCATCTGACTGGAGTACAGTGGTGCAATCATAGCTTAGTGCAGCCTTGATCTCCTGAGCTCAAGTAATCTTCACACCTCAGCCTCTTGAGTAGCAGGGACTATAGGCACAGGCCACCATACCGGCTATTTTTTATTTTTATTTTTTTGTAGAGAAAAGGTCTCTCTATGTTGGTTAGGATGGCCTCAAACTCCTGGCCTCACATAATCCTTCTACTTCAGCTTCCCCAAGTGCTGGGATTATAGGTGTGAGCCACCACACCTGGCCTCTTCAATTTTTACAGTTCTATTCAGATTATCTCTTTCTTTGAGACAGTTTCTGTAGTTTATGTCATTTTATAATTTGTTCATTTTATATAATTTAATTTTTTGGCATATTTTTTCATAGTTTTTACTTATTGTCCTTTTTATTTTTGAGCTATCACTAGTAATTTATTTTCATTTATTCCTGATTTTAATAATTTGAATCTTCCCTCTTTTTTTTCTTAATCATTTAACAGAGGTCTTGTAATTTTGTTGATAATTTCAAATTACCAATTTTTAGTTTTGTAGATTTTCTCTAGTTTTCCTATTATTTATTTTATTTGTTTCCAACTAAACATTATTTTCTTCCTTTGGTTGTTTTGGGTTTGTTTTGTTCTTCATTTTAGTTTCTTAGGGTGGAATGTTAGGCTATTGATATAAAATTATTCTTCTTTTGCAATATAGGCATTTACAGACATAAATTCCTTCCCAACTACTGCTTTAGCCACATCCCATGTGTTCTTACATGTTCTACTTTCATTTTCATTTATCTCAAAATATTTTCCAATTTCTCTTGTAATTTTTTATACTCATTAAGAGTGTGTGTTTTAATTTCCACATATCTGTAAATTTTTCAGTTTTTCTTTTTTTTTAAAATATTTAATTTCATCCCATTGTGGTTGAATAACATGCTTTGTTTGATTTCAGTCTTTTGAAATTTAAGGAGGCTTGTTTTGTAACCTATGGCATGGTCTACCTGGACAATATTCTGTGTGTGTTTGTAAAAATGTGTATTCTGCTGTTGTTTTATATATGTCTATTTTGTGAAGCATTTTGTATGCTTTGGTTCTAAGTGATTTCTAGTGATAGTTCAGAATTTTATTTTCTTGCTGACCTTTTGTTTACTGTTCTACCCGTTATTGAAATTAGGTTATTGATTTTTCCAAATATTATTGTTGAATCATTTTTCTAATTTTTTCAGTTTTATTTCATGTACTTTTTAACTGTATTTTTAGGCATTAGGTTAACAATTGTTATAACTTCTTGATGAACTGACCCTGTACCCTTTTATCATTATAAAATATTTCCAATTTTTACTAGCAATTATTTTTTCTCAATGTATATTTTATCTACTATGATAGCCACTTCCTTTCTCTTTTGGTTACCGTTAACATAATATATCTATGACTATGTTTTTACTTTCAAGCCTAATGAATTTTTTTAAATATAAATTTTGTTTCTGACACACAGCGTACTGTTGTATAGTATTCTTTTCATACATTCGTTTTTCTTTAAATCTCTGGGTCTTTTTTCTCTATTACTAACTATAATGGATTCAATTTTAATTTCTAGAGATTACAATTAATTTAGTAATTTACAATTATCTAGTTTGTATTAACACCAAATTGCGATTTCAATACTTTAGAAAAACTTCATGTGGTTTCAACCTCTCTTCTTTTGTGTTATTATACAAATTATATCTTTATACATTGTATGAGTACAAATTTATAATTATTACTTTAAGCAGTATTGTTAAATTTTTCTTTTTAAATTTTTTAAAAAATAGTTTTTATTTTCTAGAGCAGTTTTAGGTTCACAGCAAAATTGAGTGGAAAATAGACATTTGTGATTGTTGTTTTATTCGATTGACTTTTAGATCAAATAGCACAGAATAAGTGCAGTAACAAAAATATTACATTACACGCAATTTATATTTACCTATTAATATTCTTTATCTGTGCTTTTTATTTATTCACATGAATTGAAGATATTAGTTAATATCCCTTTGTGTCAGCCTATTAGATTTCCTTTAGTAATTCTAGTATGGTAGGTCTGCTAGACACATAGTCTATCAGTTATTGATATGAGAATATCTTAATTTTTTCTTAATTTTGGAGAATAAGCTTACTGAATTTAGAATTCTTGGTCAACAGTCTTTTTAGTTAAATTCTTTGACCAGATCATCACACTACCTTTTTGCATACATACTTTCTAATCATAAATCAGAACTTTACCTTGTTAAAAATATCTTGTATGTGATGAACTCCTCTTTAGTGGCTTTCAAAATTCTCTTTTTGTCTTTGGATTTCGACAGTTCAATTGAAACTGTGTATGGGTGTTAATCTCTTTGAGTTATTACTAATTGGAGTCTATCTAGCTTCTGGAATGTGTATTGTTTTTCATCAAATGTGAAATGTTTTCAGCCATTATTTTTGGAAAATTTTTCTCTTTTCTCTCTTTCATTTCCTTATGAGAAACACACAATGTATACATTGTTACAATTTATTGTATCCTTCAGTTCCCAAGAATCTGTTTTTTTCTTAATTCTTTTTTTCCTCCTCTTCCTCTGACTGGATAAACTCTTAACAACAAATCAAATTTTCAAGTTTGCTTATTTTTTTCTTCTATCATTTCAGATCTCTAGGCTTGTGTTTAAGCACTGTTAGTGCAGATGTAAATAGTCTTTTTTTTTTTTTTTTAATTTGAGTAGGCTTAAATTACTGTTAAGGGTTTTTTGTTTGTTGTTTGTTTTTTTGTCTTTTGAGTTTGTGCTAGATGCTTCCAGCATTATATAAACTCTCTTCTATCTGGTTTATCAAAATTTAACTGTTTTCCAGCCCAGTAAAAATTTTAAAATTATTTAGGTTACATGACCCAAGTAGCTTTAATTTCCTGGCTTCATGGAGTTTCTCTCCTATGATTATTTAACTTAGTATGCAGCAAAATCTTCAATGGTATATCTGTGGAGATTTCTATAACTCTTCTGTTTAGGTCCCTCTTCTTTAGCATTTTATTTCCAAGATTCCACCTATTTAATCCCCTCATATGTCTTATCTGTTTCTTCAACTACTATACTCTGTGTGTGATTCCTTTCACTGCACATGGTACAAAAATGGCCTCTCAGTGGAAGTCAGGGTGACGATAAGGCTCTACCTGTTAGTTTTTTAAAAGTGATCAAAATCATGCACTAGTTTTGTCTAATACATGGAAATACTTGCTTTATTTACTTAGTATAGCTTTTTAATTTTTTGAATTAGAAAAAAATTACAGCATCAGTGCTTCATTATCACAGAAGTGGATATTCTTCATTTGTTCAAAATAAAAGCCAAAGATTTTATTTATTTAACTAGTCTACTGATGAGCCCCTGGGTATTTTAAATCTGATTCAAACAATTTCTCTATGCCAAAGATAAGATTGTATGAATATAGGTCGGATATTTGAAGAAGTGTTAAAATATATGGACAACTTCAAATGAAGTTATACGTGTGACCACTTACAGATGCCTTCGGGAGAATCAATCTAAATGATTAGCTCATTCACCAAATATACTTTGAGTCCAGACATTGTGATAGACACTAAATCATTGGAGAGGTTAAGTATCAATCTAAATAAATATATGATTACTAGCTACAATAAGTGGCATAAGAGAATATCACAGTAAACTCTAGAATTTTATGTGTTAGGTTCTCATTCCATTGTGTGTAGGAAAGAGGCTATGCAGAAAGTTTTTCTCATAGAAATGGCTTTGAATTGAGATCTAAAGTGTATGAAGTAGTCAACTAGATAATAGAAATAAAGTATTCGTTTTTGAGTTAAGGGATTCTGTATGTTCAAGTATTTTAAACTAGAGTGCATGATTGTCCAAAACACCTAAAAATAAGCGAGTGTGGATAGCATATAGAAGAGCAGAAAACTGTCAAGGAAGAAATTCAGCTGTAGGCAGATGTAAGATCATCAGAATATTCATTCTATGAATAATTGAAGGCAATCAAAAGTTTTAACAGGAGCATGACATGACCATATCTTATAGATATTTTTGTTTCTTTGGTTTTTCAGTTATACACTTTTTAAATCATTCACCTATATTTTATCTATAATAAGTAAGATGTATCTTGTTAAGAAGTAAAAATATATCATTTTTACTTGGCTTTCCCTGACCTTATGATTTTCCCCTGAAGAAGTGATTACTTCCTACCTTTTTCTTCCCATAGAAACTTGTATCTTAATTTGCATTGCTTTATTATAGTGTTTTACTTGTTTATGTATATGAATTTTTTTCATTCTAAAATAAATACCTGGTATTTAGGACCTAGTCTTAATGGTTCTCTGGAATAATGAATAAAAAGTATCACATTTAAAGACATGGAATAATGAATAAAAAGTAACACATTAAAATTATTCTGTGTTTGCAGAATAAATTGAAAATTATTCTATGATATTGTCTTCTATAATTGGTGATTTAGAATATTCAAGTGGGGAAATGTTTGTATATGTTCTGTATATTTGTCTTGTACAAAAACTGTATAATTAAAAAAATCTCTTTTGAATTATGAACAGAAAAAAAAAGAATGAATAAACAAATATGTTGTATAACAACCTTCAGGCATCTGCAGTGAGAAGTTGTGGTAATTTATAATAGTCAAAAATGACTTCAGCATAAAATGATAAAAAGTCTTGGGAATAAAACATAATGACTAATATTTTGGCATTGTACATCTGCTATGTAAGTCATGAAAGTTATGAAAGTTTTTAGAGGGACTGAATTAATATAAAATTACGACTCTGATATAATAAAGTAACTCTCAGAATTCCCAGTGAATTGAGGTGGGCCTATTTGATGTCTTTAATTGCAGTTAGCTGGGATTAATTATGTAACTTTAAAAAATCAATATGCAATTCTACAATCTTAAAATGAATACATTTTTAATGTAACTGCTGCTTTAAGGTCAAAACTTAATTGCTGACATATTTAATTGAAAATGTTGGAACATGCACCTGGACATATTTGGTGTAATATTTATCTTAAACTCCTTAATTAGACATTTTCATAACATAACATTATTGCATAAAACTCTATCTTCCCAAATTTGTCAACTTATTTAGTTTTATTTTTTCTTTGCTTTATCATTTCAAAATTATTTTTAAACCAATCTTTAAGTATTACATCTTTCAATATTAAATTTTCTTCTAAAGAAACTAGAAATCAGTGACTATTTAACATAAACTGCAACTTAATAGCTTTTCGAACCATATAAACTTTAGTCATAAATAAAGTGCTAAAATAAGCTCTGACATCAAACATAGGTTTGATTCATTTGTGCCTACTACATCCACATGTTTTTCAGAGCTATGCTGTTACAGAAAAGTATGTTTGATGGTATCATATGATAGATTAAGTTTTCACAGTGTTTGAGGTCCCAGGGCTTCACCACAAGGTCACGATCATGTTACAGTTAGGTATCACAATATATGAACTTCCCTTCTGAGTGTAATGAATGAATTTGTTTCTAAAGCTCTTATTTTCCTAAAGTCTATAACCTGCTACTTGGACTCTATACATTAGAATTCATCTTTACTTGCCAGGCTCTTTGCCTGGTTTTCTGAGCATCTCTTACTCAAACTTTTTTCTCCTGGTGCATGACTTTTTGTTTTCCCGCTGTCATCATAGAGTCTGGTGATCTTCAATACCTGCTTGTTATATCTTCAATTCATATTTGGCTTACATGCAAAAAAATGAACTTGGACCCTTATCTCACAATATACACAAATTATCTTACAATGATTAAAAACTAAATTGTAAGACTAGAAACTGTAAAACTCAGAAAAAAATTAAAAAAAGGTTTGGACATTGGTCTCAGTAATAATTTTTCTGGGATGGTGACACTAAAAGCATAGGCAACGAAGGCAGAGACAAATTGGATTACATAAAAATAAAGAATCTTTTATATAGCAAGGGAAAATAAATCAAATCAATAGAGTGAAAAAGCAATTTATGGAAAGAAAAAAATGCAAGCTAAATGTTTAATAAGGAGTTAATATATAGAAGAAACTCATACAACTCAATACCAAAGAAAGGAAAGAAAAATAAAAAGAAAGCACAGTGGTCTGAGAGACTGTTTGTTACGATTTCCATTCTTTTGCATTTGCTGAGGAGTGATTTACTCCCAATTATGTGGTCAATTTTAGAGTAGGTGTGATGTGGTGCTGAGAAGAATGTATATTCTGTGGCTTTGGGGTGGAGAGTTCTGTAAATGTCTATTAGGTTTGCTTGGTCCAGGTCTGAGTTCAAGTCCTGGATATCCTTGTTAATTTTCTGTCTGGTTGATCTGTCTAATGTTGACAATGGG
>NW_016107514.1:6636040-6657614 GCF_001604975.1 Cebus imitator
AAAAAAAAAAAAAAAAAAAAAGAAAGCACAATCTGATTTTAAAATGGGAAAAAGACTTGGAGAGATATTTCCCCAAATAAAACATGTAAATGGATAACAGATATATGAAAAGATCCTCAAGATCCCTAGTAATCAGGGAAACACAAATCAAAACCACCATGACATAGCAACTCATACCCATTAGGATGGCCATTATACATAGAAAATGATAAGAAGTTTTGGTGAAAATATGAATAAAAAGAAATTCTTGTATGCTGTTGAAGAGAGTCTAAACTGGTACAGCTGTTATGAAAATCAGTATGAATGGTCCATACCCCCAGAATTAAATATAGAACTACATTTAATAAAATTAAATATAGAACCATATTCTATAGAATTGTAGAATATATGTGACCCAGAAATTTCATTTCCAGGAATACACACAGAATATATGAAATCAATATATTGACAAGATACCTGCACTCCCATGTTCAGATGTTATATACAGGAAATATTGTTGGAGTTTACTTTTTAAAATATAACAATATCTACCCAAGATTATAACTAAATGTTCACCTTTGGGATTCAATATTTCTCATTTAATATCAGATTATTATGTGACAGCTAAACAGATAATTAAAATCATGCATTTCTTTTTAAAAATCGTGTGCACTTTATGAATTTATAAATACATGAATAATACAAAACTAGTATATTACATTGATGATAATTAATGGTTTTAAATTATCAGTGGTTATTTTAATGGCTCAATCACAGAAAAGAGCAAGAACATAGGTAAGCATATTAAGAAACCTAGAACCTGTTTATGTTCTTTTTTTTTTTTTCTATTTTATAAACACACAAAAAAGTACTTACTATGTTTCAGGAACAAGCCTACATAAATTATCTGTATGCTAACTTCATAAAGTAGCTTGAATTAATATTTATATTTGAAGGAGAAACTGAAACAGATAAGTGACAGTGCTTTATAGTAGTTATGAATAGAGATTTTTAACTATGCTTGTGGGAAATGAAACTTGTTTTTAATTAATTAGTCTCTTAAACAAAACTGATTTATCTATTTTCTGTCTGAATAAAGCCGATGGCCAAATAATTAGGATTAATACAGTTTTAAAGCTGAACAAGATCATGTGTATAATTTGATATTTTCTGATTCTATGTTTAGAACTCTTATTAAACCTATTATAGTACAGGAAGAATTTTTGCATAAATTAAAAAATGAAGAATAGATTTTGTTTATCATTTGGTTTAGGACATGGCCATGAATAAGTAACTTCCAAATTCTTTTATCTCTATCATATAATATGTTACTTTTTAAAACTCTCCATGTGTATTGTTTCCATTTTCTGATAAGATAATATATAAAGTTAATCTAAATTAACTCAATTGTCTTCTATTTTGTGTAAAAAGTATAAATAAAATATATTAATGAATTTAGACATATCATAGGTATGTATTCACACTAATAAAATTAGGATATAGATATAAGTTTTATATTTCCCCTTTTAAATAAATTCCAGCTTCAACATTTTATGTTCTAAAACTCCTTTCTCTTTTCCATCTCATTTCAATTTTTTTCTTTGCCTTGAATATTATTACTTAACATTTTACTTGAACAAACTTACCTTTCTACTCAAATATTTATCTTAGTTGTCTCAAACTACAAACATTATTCTTTTTATCAGGTGCCAGTGTTTTTAATTATGCTCTGTCTAAGGACAGAAGCCTGTGCTCTGGTTGAATTTTGCAACATCCTTCAGAATTATCCAATATTCTATTTATTCCAATATCGAATATTCTTCTTTGTGCAGAACATTTTTTATGAATTATTATTTGAATTCGTGTTACATGTCTTCTAATATGTATTTTATAGCTGTATGATTTTTGCCAATCATAACTCTTTACCAGCCATTTCATATACTGCCCATACAATGTTTTTCTTACTGTTTTGTAATGAATTGTCTTGCACCTTGGTAAGTACATATCAAGATTATTCTCAGTAAGGTAAAACATATTTCCTATAAAACCAACGAAATATAATGAAACAATCACTAATTATTTTGTGTGTGGAGATTTTACATTTTATATATAATTCCTAAAATTTTTCTCTAGTTATTCTCCCTTATTACATACTTTCTGTATGTTATATATCATTTATATTTTCATATCACTTATGTTTGCATCTTATGGCTCCAGTTAAGGCCAAATTATTAACAAGACAAACTGTTTGGCATTTCATGTACTCTACTGCATTTTACAAAATAATTATACTACCCTGAATGTCTTAAAATTACATATAGTATGTTTTTATTTCCTCTAGGAAATTTGTTGAGATACATTTTTAATTTGATATTCATAGTTATATGTTCAACATTTACAATCCAGTTTTCTATGAAATAACATAATTTGTACCATAGCAAAAGCTTCCTGATAATGTTCTTTAAATGTTTGTAATAAAAGATATCATTAGTATCCTACAGAAGAGTAGATTTTAGAAAGTCTCAGAGGACAATGATAGTAGATATTGTATTTATAAAAGTATCATATGGATGCCAAACTCTTTAGAGGAAACCATTTTATACACTATGTGAAAAATCAACAGTGTAATACAAATGTGTTTTTGAGTCACTTTCAGCTAGAATAAATGAATTCAATAGACTGCGGGTTCAACCACAATTTGTTCAAATGAAAATCAATTGTTATTTTTTACAGTCAGTAAATAAGAATATGGAACTTCTTCACTAATATGGTGAAGTAAATGTTCTTTTTGCTTCAATTTTTTTCTCTCAGAAACCAGCAAAAATGTGACACAATAAAATAAAAAATAAAGAAAATCTTAATAAAGTTCTGAGACAGCAATGATTTCCAGTCTTTAGAATACAATAAAAACAAGCTGCAAATATACTGAAATTTGGCTAAATTCAAGAGACATAAAAGATTTAAATTTATATTTACATATTTGGAATGGCAAGCGATAATTGTAGAAAATAGCCAGCATAACCTGAAAGTATTCAATGATACTTTAAATTTATTATGTATTTTATGTATTAGTTTTCTCATGGAAAAGCAATATTGGGGGCACAAATGACCATGGGAATGCCCTGAAGTCTTGGTGAATATCAGAGAGTAGTAAATGAGGAAAAACTAAAATAGTAATAGGAATTACACAGAAGATTGCATTGAAGTTAAACAGGAATGGTAAGTGGCAATTATCTTTGTAGCAGCTGCTCAAGCCCAGTTCATGTAAAATATATGAAAATTTAAAGACAGTAAATATGGGGATTCTATAAAGTAAAATATATTTCTGTGTGCTCCAAAGGAAGAATTATGCAATATATATGCGCCATTTGTGAATATCTTTGCCTTTAACTTTGTCATTTTTTTTGTTTCTTTTGCTTCAGTTTGATTTATGAGATGATGCATTTTTCAAAGGGATTTTTGTTCTATCTTAGATTTTCTTGTATCTATTAAATGCTTAAGGAGGGGTCTTCATAGATAATAATGGAGGCACGGACCCCAATAGCTTCCTGTCCAGTCTAAGCTTGTGTGAAGGCTTATTGGATATCTATTAGATTGGTACACAATTTGTGAAGAGAAATTGGCCAATCTTTTCTTAGAATTTTCATGAGAACACTTCCTAACTAGTCAATTCCTTGTTTTGTTTAAGTTAGGGGGTTAAGGATGGTGGGGATACTGATGTTAGAGCCCCTATCTAAAATGTTTACTTCAAAGTTATGTTTCTCAAAGACCTTTGAATTGTCTAAAACATGTTATTTGTTTTCCCATCTGCTGGTCTCTACTTAATTCTAATTTAATCATCAAATTATGTCATTTCTATTCCCTCTGTTTTTCCCTCTGGCCTCCTTAATGAAAAGCTCCTTTTTTCTAAAGAAATCAGGACTCACATTGTGTAAAATTTCTTCCATATTACTTAAATTATCTCAAGAACTCCTAATAGGTGTCTTTAACTATGAACTTCATAAATGCAGTTATATCTATATTGTGAAATAAAACACACTGCTTTTCAATGAAGTTCTTAATTATAAAAATGTGTTATTTTATTTTCATTTAATCCAGCAATTTACTACCCCTACCTTTTCAAGAAAAATCTCATAATTATGTTCCTGTAGTTTAAGAAAGGTCTATGTATAGCACAAATTTTTGGGATACTTCAGTACCAAATTCTGCATTATGCAAGTTTATTTGGTAGACTTACATAAAAAATAAAAAGACATAATTCCATTAATAAACATTTCATATGTTGTAGAATGAATCTCTTACCTGAAGATAAATCTGCTAAAGTGGTTACCCCCCAAAAACTGTTCTTACAAAGCAGTAATACTATAGTAGAGAATGTTGTATAGATGTTCAGGAAAATAATTTAGAAGATTATCATACTAAAAAGGGTTGTTCAACTTAATCTCATACAAGAATCTCTTGAAGAGCAGACAGAGAAACCCATGAAGATATATGCCAAAAGTAACAGATGTTGCCAAGATTGTGGAGAAAAAGGAACACTTATACAGTGTTGGTGGGAGTGTAAATGAGTTCAATCATTGTGGAAGACAGTGTGGCAATTCTTCAAAGACCTAAGAATTGAAAAATGCAATTTGACCCATCAATCCATTACTGGGTATATATCCAAAGGAATATAAATCATTCTCTTGTAAAGATGCAAGCATGCATATGTTCATTGCATTGCAACGCTATTCACCATAGAAAAGACGTGGTATACAGCCATAAAAGAAAATGAAATCATGTCCCATACAAGGACATGGTTGGAGCTGAAGGCCATTGTCCTTAGTAAACTAACACAGGAACAGAAAACCAAATACTTCATGTTCCTACTTATAAGTGGAAGCTAAATGATGAGGATACATGGACACATAGAGAAGAACAACATACACAGAGGCCTATTGAAGGGTGGATGGTGGGAGGAGGGAGAGGATCAGGAAAAATAACCAATGGGTACTAGGCTTAATGCCTGGGTGATGGAATAATCTGTACAATAAACCCCTATAGCAAACATTTACCTGTGGAACAAAACAGTACATCCTGCACATGTATCTATGAACTTAAAATAAAAGATCAGAGTCCATCATAGATAAACAAAATTTGGTCCAACATATTATAAAATTTTTTTAAAAATAGAAACAATTAGACCATAAGGGCCATGAGTCTATAATTTGATGATGCCAGGATAGTCATCCTGTAAATGGATGATTGCCAAAGTGCTCCATCATAGTAGAGGAAAACTAGAAACAATCTATGCAAAAACTTGCATTTGCTAGCAGAGGATATGGCTTGATAATGGCTCACTTGATTACATATTTTGCTGATATAATATAAATACCAATTTTGTGTGTAATATACCATTGTGATTAAACACAATATTCTTACTAAACTATAGAACCTAGAGAGAACTATATTTGAAGTGGAAAGTGAAGCATACATAATTTGTAATTATGCCTAAAGGAATTGTAATGTCTACCAAAGAAACAGAAGCCATAGCTGTCAAAATTTACAAACATGTATACACAATTAAACTATATATTAGGCTGTTCTCACACAGCTGTAAAGAAATACTGAATATTGGGTAATGTATAGATAAAAGAGGATTAATTGGCTTACTGTTCTGCAGGCTGTACAGGAAGCATGGTGGCATCAGCTTCTGGGGAGGCCTCAGGGAACTTAAAATTATGATGGAAGGAAAGGGGGCATGAGGTATCTCACATGGCTAGAGCAGGAGGATGCGGTTGGGGATGTGCTACACATTTTTTAAACAATCAGATCTCATGAGAACTCTATCACAAGAACAGCACCAAAGGGATGGTGCTAAATCATTCATGAAGGATCCATCCCAATGATCCAATCATCACTCACCAGGCCCCATTTCTAACACTGGTGATTACAATTGATTTGGGTAGAGGCATCGATCCAAATCATATAAAACTACAACATTTTTGGTTTAAGCAGCATTGAATTTAAAATAGAAAAAAAGAATACATCATGTCAGTTTATGCTTTCTTTCTTTTTTTCTTCCTGTCATATGTCAAAGTTTAGAGCACCAAGCAGGCTCTTGGAGTTCCTGATTCTGAGACTTAACTCTTGGATGGCATTTCTGGACCTGCCCTGGCCCAGACGGGAGTGGGAAGGACTGTATCATGTGGTTTAAATGCCAGACCTGCTGCAATAAAATAGAATGCCAGATAGACTTCTAAGATTTTTGACCCTAGTCCCTGAATCCCAGAAAGCACTTCTGTAACTGTCTGGGACTTTGAGGTCCTTACTGCTATAAAGGGAAGGACACAGGCCTCACTTTATTTGCCGTCTGCTGATTCTAGAGTCCTGGGGCCTTGTGTAAACACAGGCAGCAGTAGAGAGTGGTATAGCAGGACTTGGTGAAGATCCTGCACTGTGCTGGCTTCAGGTCTGACCTAGCATAGTCATACTGGTGGTGGTCACAGGAGTGTTTGTGACACTCCATCCCCAGCATTAGGTGCCTTAGAATAGGGAGAGAGACTACATTTGTTTGGGAGAAAGTAAGGAAAGAGAGCAGGAATCTCTGCCTAGTAATCCAGAGAATTCTCCTGGATCTTGTCCAAGACCATCAAGGCAATACCTCTATGAGTCTACAGGAACCACAGTGTTATGGGGCTTGCGGTATCTTCTAAAGTAGAAACAGCTTAGATCACAACATTCAGCTTATTTCAAATATATGGAAAGGTTTTCTAAGAAGGACAGCTACAAATAAGCCCAGATAGACTACAAAAAATATCTAACTCTTCAATGCCCAGATGCCAAAAGACACCTACCAGCATCAACACCCTACAGGAAAACATAATCTCACCAAATAAACTAGATAAGGCACCAGGGGCCAGTTTTGGAGAAACAGAGATATGTAACTTCACAGGCAGAGAATTCAAAATAGCTATTTTGAGGAAATTCACAATAACACAGAGAAAGAATTCAGAATTCATTCAGAAAAATTTAACAAGGAGACTGAGATAATTTAAAATAATCAAGCAGAAATTCTGGAGCTGAAAAAGGAAATTGTCATACTGAAGAATGCATCAGAATCCTTTAACAGCAGAATGAATTAAACAGAAGAGAATAATTAGTGAGCTTGAAGACAGGGTATTTAAAAATACACAGTCAGAGGAGACAAAAAAAAGAATGAATGAAAAACAATAAGTCATGTCTACAGGATGTCAAAAGTAGCCTCACAATGGCAAATCTAAGAGTTATTAACCTTAAAGAAGAGGTAGAGAAAGAGATAGGGGTAGAAAGTTTATTCCAAGTTATAATAACAGAGAACTTTACAAACCTAGAGAAAGATTTCAGTATCCAAGTACAAGAAGGTTATAAACATCAACCAGATTCATCCAAAAGAAAACTAACTTAAGGCACTGAATAATCAAACTCCCAAAGGTCAAGAATAAAGATAAGATTCTAAAAACAGCAAGATAAAAGAAATAAGCAACACACAATGGAGCGCAAATACACCTGATAACAGACTTTTTATTGGAAATATTATAAGCTAGGAAAGAGTGGCATGAAATTTAAAGTACTGAAGAAAAAACACGTTTACCTTGGAATAGTATATTGATGAAAACATTCTTCAAACATCAAAGAGAAATAAAGGCTTTTTTAGACAAACAAAGGCTGAGGGATTTCATCAATAATAGACCTGTTCTATAAGAAATGCTAAAGGGAGCACTTCAATCAGAAACAGAAGGACATTAATATGCAATAAATAATCATCTGAAGGTACAAAATGCACTGGTAATAGTAAGTATATAGAAAAACACAGAATATCATAACTATAACAACGGTGTGTAAATTGTTCTTATCCTAAGTAGAAAGGCAAAGTGAAGAACTGATCAAAAATAATAACTACAGGCTGTGTGTGGTAGCCCCTGGTGGTCAGGGGTTCAAGATCAGCCTGGCCAATATGGTGAAACCCCATCTCTACTAAAAATACAAAAGTTAGCCGAGCATGGTAGGAGGGTGGCTATAATCCCAGCTACTAGGGAGGCTAAGGAGGAGAATTGCTTGAACCTGGGTGATGGAGGTTGCAGTGAACCAAAATTGTGCCACTGCACTTCAGTGTGGGCGACAAGAGTGAGACTCTGTCTCAAAAATTAAAAATATAATAAAAACAAATAAGAATAAGTACAACTTTTCAAGACACAATCAGTATAATGAGATATAAATAGAAACAACAAAAAGTTAAAATGTGAAGGTAAAAAGTTAAGGAGTAGAGTTTTTATTAGTTTTATTTTTTCTTGTTTGTTTTCTGTTTGTGCAAATAGTATTGTTATTAGGATAAAATAATGGGTAATAATATAGTGTTTGCAACTCTTGTTAGTAATCTCAAACCATAAAATATACAATGGGCACACACACACACACACAAGAAACTAAATCATATCATCAACCAAAATAATTTTCAGTAAAGGAAGACAGGAAAGAAAGAAATAAAAAAGAGAAGACCCCCAAACAGCCAGAAAACAACAAGATGGCAGGAATAAGTCTTTATTTATCAATTATAACATTAAATATAATGGACTAAATTGTTCAATCAAAAGACACAGATTAGATTCATTGATAAAAAACAAGACCCATTGAACTGTTCCCTGCAAGAAACACACTTCACCAATACAGACACACATAGACAGAAAATAAAGGAATAGAAATAAATATTCAATGACAATGAAAACCAAAAAATAGCAGGAATTGCATTACTTATGTCAGACAAAATAAATTTCAAGACAAAAACTAAGAAGAGACAAAGAATGCCACTGTATAATTATAAAACATTCAATTTAGCAAGAGGGTATAACAATTTGAAATAAATATGCATCCAAAACTATAGCACCCAGGTCCTTAAAGCAAATATTGTTAGAGCTAAATAGAGAAATAGGCCCCAATAAATAATACCTGGATATGTCAAAACCCTACTTTCAGCATTGGACAGACAGATTGGACAGATCTTCCAGACAGAAAATCAACAAAGAAATATCACACTTAATTTGCACTATACTATAATTAGTATGTATCATTCTCATGAATACTTTCTACGTTAGGTCACAAAACAATTCTTAAAATATTAAAAAATAAAACAATTGAAATAGTATCAAGCATCTTCTCTGACTACAATGGAGTACACCCAGAAATTAATAATGAGAGGAATTTTGTAAATTATACAAATGAATGGAAATTAAACAATGTGCTCCTCACTATCCAATGAATCAATGAATAAATCAAGAAAGAAACTGAAAAATTTCTTGAAACAAATAATAAAAAATCAGTATGCTGAAGCCTAAGGGATATAGAAAAAGCCTAAGGGTTATAGCAATTTTACCATCATAAGTGCCTACATGAAAAAAAGAAAACATTTCAAATTAACAATCGAATGATGCATCTTAAAGACTTAGTAAAGGAAGAGCAAACAAAGCCCCAAATTAGTAAAATTTTAAAAAATCAAAGAAGGCATAAATAAAATTAAAATAAAAAACTCAACACAAAAGAGCAATGTCACAAAAAGTTCTTTTTAACATTAAACAAAGTTGAAAAACATTTAGCCAGAATGACTAAGAAAAAAAGGAAGAAGATTCAAATAAATAGAAAGATAAATTAAAAAGGAGACCCTACAACTGCTACTACAGAAATTCAAAGGATCATTAGTTGCTACTATGAGTAACTATATGCCAATAAATTGAAAAATCTAGAAGGAAAAAGGGAGAAATTCCTAGACACACACAACTTTCCAAGGTTGAAGCAGGAAGAAATCCAAAACTTGAGCAGATCAATTAACAATGAGATCAAAACAATAACACAAAGTCTCCCAGTAAAGAAAAGCCTGGGATCCAATGACATGATTGGTGAAATCTACCAAACATTTAAGAACTAATTCCAATTCTACTCAAGGTATTAAAAAAAAGGGGAGAGGGAAATACTTTCAAACTCACTCTATGAGACCAGTATTTCCCAGATACCAAAATCAGACAAAGACAAATAGAAAAAAACTCCAGGCCAATATAAATGATGAATATTATTGAAAAAATTCTCAACAAAATACTGGCAAACCAAATTTAACAATATATTAGAAAGATCATTCATCAAGACCAAGTGAAATTTATCCTGGGAATGCAAAGGTGTTTCAACATATAAAATCAATCCATGTGATACATTGTATCAACAGAATGAAGGATAAAAAACATACAGTTATTTTAATTAATGCTGAAAAAGCATTTGATAAAATTTAACATCTCTTCACAAGAAAAATCCTAAAAAGAACTGGGTATAGAAGGAACATGCTTCAATGTAATGTAATTCACATATGACATACCCACAGCTAGTATCATAATGAATAAGAAAAGACTGAAATCATTTTCTCTAAGATCTGGAACATAAAAGGAATGCCCACAGTGACCACTGCTATTCAACATAGTACTGGAAGTTATAGCTAGAGCAATCACAAAGGGAAAGATATAAAGGGCATCTAGATTGAAAAGGAAGAAGTCAAATTATCCTTGTTTGCAGATGATATAATCTTATATTTAGAAACACCTGAAGACTTCACAAGAAAAGTATTAAAACTGATAATCAAATTCAGTCCATTTGTATATGCAAACTCAACATTCAAAAATTAGTAGCATTTCTATATGTCAACAGTGAATAATTTTTAAAAAATGTAAGTAATCATAGTCTTTGCTATTGTGAATAGTGCTTCAATAAACATATGTGTGCAGGTGTATTTATAGTAGAAAGATTTATAATCCTTTGGGTATATACCCAGTAATGGGATTGCTGGGCCAAATTGCATTTTTAATTCTAGATCCTAGAGGAATCGCCACACTGTTTTCCACAATGGTTAACTAATTTACACTCCCACAAGCAGTGTAAAATTGTTCCTCTTTCTCCGCATCCTCTCTAGCATCTATTGTTTCCTGACTTTTTAATGATCATCATTCTAACTGGCATGAGATGGTATCTCAATGTGGTTTTGATTTGCATTTCTCTAATGACCAGTGATGATGAGCCTTTTTTCCCTATGCTTGTTGGCTGCATAAATGTCTTTTTTTGAGAAGTGTCATTTATATCCTTTGCCCACTTTTTGATGAGGTTGTTTTTTGTTTGTCTGTTTCTTGGAAATTTGTTTAAGATCTTTGTAGAGTCTGGATATTAGTCCATTGTCAGATGGATAGATTGCAAACATTTTCTCCCATTCTGTAGGTTGCCTGTTCATTCTGATGATGGTTTCTTTTTCTGTGCTGAAGCCCTTTAGTTTAATTAGATCTCATTTGTCAGTTTTGGGGTTTGTTGCCATTGCTTTTGGTTTTTTAGTCATGAAGTCTTTGCCCATGCCTATGTCCTGAATGGTATTGCCTAGGTTTTCTCCTAGGGTTTTTATGGCTATAGGTCTTATATTTAAGTCTTTTTGTTTTTTTTTATACTTTTCGTTCTGTGGTACATGTGCAGATCATGCAGGGTTGTTGCATAGGTACATATCTGGCATTTCTTCCCATGTTATCCCTCCCTACCCCCTGCTGTCCCTCTCTTATCCACCCCCCCAACTGGCCCCAGTGGGTGATGCTTCCCTCCCTGTATCCACGTGTTCTCATTGTTCAACCCCAGCCTATGAGTGAGAACATGTGGTGTTTGATTTTCTGTTCTTGTGTCAGTTTGCTGAGAATGATGATTTCCAGATTCATCCATGTCCCTACAAAGGACATGAGCTCATCATTTTTTATGGCTGTGTAGTATTCAATGGTTTATCTGTGCCACATTTTCTTTGTCCAGTTTATCATTGATGGGCATTTTGGGTTGCTTTCAGGTCTTTGCTGTTGTTAACAGTGCTGTGATGAACATATGTGTGCATGTGTCTTTATAATAGAACAATTTATAATCCTTTGGGTATATACCCAGTAATGATATTGCTGGGTCAAATGGAATTTCTATTTGTAGATCCTTGAGGTATCACCACACTGTCTTCCACAATGGTTGAACTAATTCATACTCCCACCAACAGTGTAAAAGTGTTCCTATTTCTCCACATCCTCTCCAGCATCTGTTGTCTCCAGATAGTTTAATGATCACCACTCTGACTGGTGTGAGGTGGTATCTCAATGTGGTTTTGATTTGCATTTCTCTAAAGACCTGTAATGATGAGCATTTTTCATATGTTTGTTGCCCTTATATATGTCTTCTTTTGTAAAGGGTCTGTTCATATCATTTGCCCACTTTTTGATGGGATTATTTTTTTTTCTTGTAAATTTGTTTAGATTTTTGTAGATTCTGGATATTAGCTCTTTGTCAGATGGATAGATTGCAAAAATGTTTTCCCATTCTGTTGGTTGCTGGTTTGCTCTAATGATTGTTTCTTTGGCTGTACATTGTTTTTGGTGTTTTATTCATGAAGTCCTTGTCTATGCCTATGTCCTCAATGGCTTTGCCTGGGTTTTTTTCTAAGGTTTTTATGGATGTTAGGAAGGGGTCCAGTTTCAGCTTTTTTGCACATAGTTAGACAGTTTTCCCAACACCATTTATTAAACAGGGGATCCTTTGCCATTTATGTCTAATCTATCTTAAGTTTTATATAAGGTGTAAGGAAGGGGTCCAATTTTAGTTTTCTGCATATGTCTAGCCAGTTTTCCCAACGCTATTTATTAAATAGAAAATTCTTTCCCCATTGCTTGTTTTTTTCAGGTTTGTCAAAGATCAGATGGTTGTAGATGTGTGACATTATTTCTGAGGCCTCTATTCTGTTCCGTTGGTCTATATATCTGTTTTAGTAACAGTACCATGCTGTTTTTTGTTTTTTTTTTTTTTACTGTAGCCTTGTTGTATAGTTTAAAGTCAGGTAGCATGATGCTTCCTGCTTTGTTCCTTAGCATTGTTAGGTAGTGTGATGCCTCCTGCTTTGTTCCTGCTTACTGCTTTGGATTGTCTTGGCTACACAGGTTCCATATAAAATTTAAAGTAGTTTTTTACCTAAATTCTGTGAAGAAAGTCAATGGCAATGATAGACTGGATAAAGAAGATGTGGCACATATACACCATGGACTACTATTCAGCCATAAAAAGGATGAGTTTATGTCCTTTGCAGGGACATGGATGAAGCTGGAAATCATCATTCTCAGTAAACTAACACAGGAACAGAAAACCAAACACCATATGTTCTAACTCGTAAGTGGGAGTTGAACACAGGGAGGGGAATATCACACACTGGGCCTGTTGAGGGGAGGGGGCTATGGGAGAGATAGTGTTAGGAGAAATACCTAATCTATTTTTTCAGTCCCTAATTGTTCAGAAATGTAGCATTCACATAACACTATAGTCCATGAAAAAAGAATATTCTTTTATTCCTTTTTGTTCATACATGTTAAGTTTCAACTTTCAATAATAAAACTCAATAAATTTGATTCCCTAATCATAAAAAACAAAAAAGTAATCCTGTTTACAATAGCCATACATAAAGTTAAATACCTAGAAATTAGCAAAGGACATGAAAGATCTCTATAATAAAAATTATAAAACACTAAGGAAAAAAATTAAAGATGATACCAAAATATTAAAAAATATTTTATACACATTTGTGGATTAAAGTTATCTATCTATCTATCATCTATCAATCAGTCTACCTTGTCTATCTATCTATCATCTATATATTTAATTTTTCTTTAAAGTTCAGGGGTACAAGAGTAGGTTTGTTAAATGAGTAAACTTGTGTCATGAGGATTTCCTGTACAGATTATTCCATCATCAATAATTTAAGTCTAGAAACCATTAGTTGTTTTTCATTATCTTCTCCTTCTTCCCACCATCCACCCTCCAAAAGATCTCAATGTGTGTTGTTCCCCTCTATGTGTCCATATGTTTTATCATTTAGCATGCTCTTATAAGTGAAGGAACATGTAGTATTTTGTTTTCTGTTCCTGTGTTAGTTTGCTAAGAATTATGGCCTTCGGCTTCATCCATGTCCCTGCAAAGACATAATGTCATTATTTTTATAGTTTCATAAAGTTACACATAGTTATCCTATGGTGTATAGGTACTATATTTTCTTCATCCATTCTATCATTGATGGGCATTTAGGTTGATTCCATGTCTTTGCTATGCTGCAGTGAACATATGCATGCATGTGCCTTTATAACAGAACAATTTGTTTTCGTTTGGGTATACACCCAGTAATAGAATTGCTAGGTCAAATAGTATTTCTGTCTTTATGTCTTTGAGGATTTGCAAACTGCCTTCCACGGTGGCTGAACTAACTTACTCTCCCACCACCAGTGTATGTGTTCCTTTTTCTCTGCAACCTCACCAGCATCTGTTATTTTTTAACTTTTTAATAATAGTCACTTAGACCAGTGTGAGATGACATCTAATTGTCATTTTGATTTGCATTTCTCTAATTATCAGTGATGCTGAGGTTCCTTTTTATATGACTGTTGGCAACATGTATGTCTTCTTTGAAAGTGTTCATATTCTTTGCCCACTTTTTAATGGTTTTTTTTTTAAATTGTAAATTTGTTTAAATTTCTTGTAGATCTTGGATATTAGATCTTGTCAGATGCATAGTTTGCAAAGATTTTCTCTCATTCTTTATATTGTCAGTTTATTCTGTTGACATTCTATTTTTGCTGTGCAGAAACTCTTTAGTTTAATTAGATCCCATTCATCAATTGTTATTTTGTTGCAATTGCTTTTGGTCTTTGTCATGAAATCTTTGCCCTTGCCTATATCCTGAATTGTATTGCCTAGGTTATCTTTCAGAGCTTTTGTAGTTTTGGATTTTACATTTAAGTCTTTAATTCATCTTGAGTTAATTTTTGTATATGGTGTAAGGAAGGGGTCCAATTTCAATTCTCTGCATATGGCTAGCCAGTTATCCCAGAATCACTTATTCAATGGGCAATTATTTCCCCATGGCTTATGTCAGATTTGCTGAAGATCAGATAATGGCAAGTGTTCAGTCTTATTTCTGGGTTCTCAATTCTGTTTCATTGGTCTATGTGTCTATTTTTGTACTAGTCTTCTGTTTTGGTTACTGTAGCATGTACTGTAGTTTGAAGTTGGGTAGCATGATGCCTTCAGCTTTGTTCTTTTGGATTATAATTGACTTGGCTATTTGGCCTCTTTTTTTTGGTTCCATATGAATTTTAAACTAGTTTTTTTTTTCATTGCTGTGAAAAATGTCAATGGTATTTTAATGGGGATAACATTGAATCTATAAATTGCTTTGGGTGGTATGGCTATTTTCAAGATATATATATTCTTTTTATCCATGATCATGTAATGCTTTTCCATCTGATGAATCATCTCTAATTTCTTCAAGCAGTGGTTTATAATTCTCCTTGTACAGATCTTTCACCTCCCTATTAGATGTATTTCTGGATATTTTATTTATTTTATTTTTTTGTGGCAATTGTGAATGCAGTTTTGTTCCTGATTTGGCTCTCAGTTTGTCTGTTGTTGGTGTATGGATGTGATTTTTGCACATTGACTTTGTATCCTGGGATTTTGTGAAGTTGTTTCCAGGTTTTAAAGTATTTGGGCTCAGACCATGGGGTTTTTTAGATATAGAATTATATCATTTGCAAACAGAAATAATTTGACTTTGTCTCTATTTTAATACCCTTTATTTCTTTTTCTTTCCTGATTGTCCTGGCCAGGACTTTCAAAACTATGTTGAATAGAAATGGTGAGAGAGAGCATCCCTGTTTTGTGCCAGTTTTCAAGAGGAATGCTTCCAGATTTTGTTTATTCTGATGTTGGATGTGGGTGTGTCATATATTACTATTATTTTAATGTATGTTTCTTCAATACCTAGTTTATTTAGCATTATCAATATAAATGAGAGTTTTATCTAAAGCCTTTACTGCATCTATTGAGATAATCATGTGGTTTTTGTCTTTAGTTCTATTTATTTGATCAATCCCATTTCTTGATTTGCATATTGATATGGTTTATCTATGTCCCAACCCAAAATCTCATCTTGAATTGTAATCCCGACCTGTCTAGGGTAAGACTAGGTGGAGATAATCAGATCATGAAGGTGGTTTCCTCTATGCTGTTCTTGTGATAGTGAGTGAGTCTCAGGAGATCTGATGGATCTATAAGTGTCTGGTATTTCTACTGCTTGCACTCATTCTCTCTTCAGCTGTCCTGTAAAGAAGTGCTTTCTGCCATAATTGTAAGTTTACTGAGGCCTCCCCAGCCAGGTGGAACTGGGAGTAAATTCATCCTCTTTTTTTTATAATATACCCAGCCTTGGATATTTCTTCATAACAACATGGGAACAGACTAATACAGTAAATTGGTACTGAGGTAGAAGGGCAATGCTTTAAAGATACTCCAAAATGTGGAAGCAAATTTGGAACTGGGTAACAGAGGTTGGTACAGTCTGAAGGACTCAGAAGAAGACAGAAAAATGTGGAAAAGTTCGGTACTTTCGAGAGACTTGTTGCATGGTTTTGACCAAAATGCTGTTAGTGATATAGACAATGAAGTCCAGGCTGGTCTCAGATGGAGATGAGGAACTTGAGATCTTTCTAACTTTTTTATTCGGGAATTTGGTGCTATACATTTCTTTGTTAACACTGCCTTAGCTGGGATTCTGGCATATTGTGTCTTTGTTCTTATTACTCTCAAATATTGATTTCTGTATTAATTTCATTATTTAGCCAAATGTTCTTCAGGAGCAGGTTAAATTTCCATGTAATTGTATGTTTTTGAGTGAATTTTTTAGTCTTTATTTTGAACTAAATCGTGCTATGGTCTGAGAGACTGCTGGTTATGATTTCACTTCTTTTGCATTTGCTGAGGAGTGTTTACTTCCAATGATATAATGTATTTTAGTACAAGTGCTATGTGATAATAAGAAGAATGTATATTCTATTGCTTTTGGATGGAGAGTGATATGGTTTGACTTTGTGTCCTCACTCAAATCTCATGTCTAATTGTAAAACCCCAGTGTTAGAGGAAGAGCCTGGTGGGAGGTGATTTAATCATGGGAGCAGACGTTTTCCTTAGTGTTCTCATGATAGAGTTCTCATGAGATCTAGTGGTTTGAAAATGTGTAGCACCTTCACCTTTACTCTGTCTCTCTCCTGATGATCATATGAAGATGTGCTTGCTTCCTCTTTGCCAATAATTGCAAGTTTCCTGAGGCCTCCCAAGAAGCAGAATCCTGTACAACCTGCAAAATTGTGAGCTGATTAAACCTATTTTCTTTATAAATTACCCTGTCTCAGTTAGTTCTTTACCATAGTGTGAGATCAGACTAATACAGTTTTCTGTAGATATAAATCAGGTCCATTTAAGATAATCAATATTGTTAAAATATATTACCTAAAGTGATCTACATATTCAATGCAATTTCTGTCAAAATACCAATGACATTCTTCACAGAAATAGAAAAAAAAATCCTAAATTTTATATGGAAGCCAAAAAAGACCCAGGATAGCCAAATTTATCCTGAGCAAAATGAACAAAACTGGAGGGATCACATTCTCTGACTTCAAACTATACAACAGAGCTATAGCAACCAAAACAACATGGTACTGGTATAAAAACAGACACACAAACCAATGTTACAGAATAGAGAACGCAGAATCAAATCTGCACAACTATACAAAACTCACATTCATCAAAGGTTTCAAGAACATACACTAGGGTAAAACAGTCTTTTCAATAAATTTTGCTGGCTATCTATATGGAGAATAATAAAACTAGAGCCCTATCTCTTTTGATATACAAAATTCAAATGAAAGTGGATTAAAGATTTATCTTCAATACCTTAAGCTATGAAACTACTACAAGAAAACATTGGGGAAAATCTCTAGGACATTTGTTTGAGCAAAAATTTTTTGAGTGATACTCTACTTGCAGAGACAACCAAAGCAAACATGAACAAATAGGATCACATAAAGTTAAAAAGCTTCTGCACAGCAAAGGATACAATTAACAAAGTGAAGTGACAACCCACAGAATCGGAGAAAATGTCTGCAAACTACCCATCTGACAAGGGATTAATAACTAGAATATATAAGGAGTTCAAACAACTCTACAGAAATAAATCTGATGATCTCATCAAATAATGGGCAAAATAGTTGAATAGACATTTTTCAAAGGAAAACATACAAATGGTGAACATGTATATGAAAAGGTGCTCAATATCATTGCTCATCAGAAAAATGCAAATCTTGACTTCAATGAGGTTATTATGTGACCCCAGTTAAAATGGCTCATTATCAAGAGACAAGCAATAACAAATTCTGGCAAAGATGTGGCAAAAAAAGAAAGCTTTTACATTGTTGTTGAGAATGTGAATTATTGTAGTCACTGTGAAGAACAGATTGGAGGTTCCTACCAAATACAAAATTTGAGCTACCATATGACCCAGCCATCTGACTGCTGGGTACATATCCAAAATAAAGGAAATTAGCATATAGAAGAGATATCTGTGCTTCTACGTGTGCTGAAGCACTATTTATGATAGCTAAGATTTGCATGCAAGCTACCTGTCCATCAACAGATAGATGGATAAAGAAAATATAGTCCATATACAAATAGAGTACTATTCAGCTATAGGAAGAATGAGATACAGTCATCTGCAACAATATAGTTAAAACTGAAGATCATTAAGTGAAATAAGAAAGGGCAAAGAAAGATAAATATTACATGTTCTTACTTATTTGTGGGATCTAAAAGACAAAATAATTGAACTCATGACCATAGAGAGTTGAAGGATGTTTACCAGCGGCTGGCAAGTGTAGTATGAAGGTCGGATAGAAGTGAGGATAATTAACTGGTACCAAAAAACATTAGAAAGAATGAATAAGACCTACTATTTGATAACACAACAGGGTGACTATAATAAATAATAAATGTATTGTATATTTTATAATAAATTAAAAAGGCTGCTTAGATTGTTTGTAACTCAAAGAATAAATACTTAAGAGGATAAATACCACATTCCTTATGATGTTCCTATTTCACATTGCATGCCTATATTGAAACATCTCATTTTCCTCATAAACGTACACACCTGCTATGTACCCAGGAAATTTAAAAATAAAAAATGAAAATGACTGTAAAAAAATTTGACAGTAATATTTGAGAACAGAAACATTTTGGGAGTAATTGGGATTAGATGAAGTCATGAGTGTGAGACATTAATGGATTTAAAAAAAAGAAGAGAGAGACTTGAGCTAACCTGTTCAGCCCACTTGCCATGTAGGCCTTGTGCCATTTTGGGATCCTAAGGAAAATCTCCATAACTAGAAGGCCCCTGCTATGACTTTGGACTTCTCAGCCCCCAGATCTGTAAGAGATAAATGCCTTTTCTTTAATAATTGCCCAGTCTCAGGTATTCAGTCATAGTAAGAGAAAAATGGGCTAAGATAGTCATCAATAAAAAGGAAAGTCTGAGAAACTGTTACAACAAAGAGGAGTCTAAGGAAACATCAATAGGGAAATTTGTTATGGAGCATGTGAGAACTCTCTGTCTTAACCTCTCAGTCTTTCAAAAAACCTAAAACTGTTCTTCAAAAGAGATAACTTTTTAAAAAGAGCAAAAATATTACATAAGTAGAGAACAATTACATATAAAGACAGCTGTGACCAAAGGTTTCAGAAAGTAATTTGGGAAATTCTTTTGGTATCAAGAAAGATGACAAAGTAGCACGAATGGTAAGTGTCTAAATATTTCTAAGGATGAATATTCAACATTTGTATCAACTTTTACATGTTCATATATGTGATGGTTTCCTATGTTTTTATAAAAGGCAGTAGCAGGTAAATGATTTTCTTGATGGTACAAGCATCACCTCATCCCTTGCATCTATTGAAGTATAGAGTAAAACTGATTTCCTTTTGTAGGTTTTCATTGCAACACTTATAGCCAGTGTCCACATCAATTAATTTGTTACTGAAGCTGACTACAATGTAATGATAGGTTATAAAATTTATTCCAAAACATACTTAGGTTTTACAATCATATAAATTTTAGTAAAAGGAGGAGAAAGTGTTCTTAATAAGTTAAAATAGCACAAATTGGTGAAAGTCAGGGTGATTTAATCAGAGAAGTTGACAAAATAGGGATAAAGAATTGATCACTTCTATTATCTTGAGATGTCTTATATTTTGAGGGCTCCTCTGTTTGTTGCATGGATAGGGATTATAAACTGAAATATAACTGCAAGATCTCTTCATTGTGTCATTCTCTTTGATGGCATCTTTCCACAGTGTGTTCTTCATATTATTCTTCAGAATTCTAGGGTTGTTCCTGAGGTTTTTGTCAAGCACAGCTTCTCTAATGGTGGCTGTTATTATATCAATGATATTTTGAAGTGGGTGGGTGACTGAGGAAGAGCATTGCTGAGGGCTATAATTAAACTAGAGCAGGATAGAGTGATTGAAGGTAAAGGAGCACAGGAGATTGTTGTAATAAAATTTCATGTCTAGCAACTGAAATAGTCTTCTCACGTCATATACATTCTGTACTTTATTAACTTTAAGGTATCTGCTGGAATTATCTCCTCTCCCTCTCAATATACAATTAAAACAATAGTAAAGGGCAAAAAATGTACTCTTTTTTTTTTTAGAAAAAGATCATCAAGGTTTTTGTCTTGATGTCAAATTCATTCTTCTTTTCTAGATAAATTAGTCTCAGCACTGCACATCATAAGCACCACCTTTACATCCAGCAATGCTAAAGCAAAACATACCAGATGAAATGCCCTACTCAAATACACTGAGAATTTAAATAGCTTCTCATGTATATGGTCAGATCAAATGTACAACTAAGGATTTTGAAAAGTTTGAGGAAAAGCCTTGAAACAGAAAATTCAAGTTTTAAGGGGAGAAAATAATGGACTCTGGAGGAAACAGACATATTTGAAATACTAGGGTAGAAATTAAACAAAAACAACTCCAGACAACAGAAAAATGCATTCTAGAAGTAATAAAGTTATATCTCTACATTATTTAAGGAAACTTAAAATTCAATGCACAAACTGTCAATGAAAGCAAGGAAAGAATAAAGGTAAAGAACACATGTAATAATTCAAAATATTTTTCCCATTATACTATTTTTTGTATTTTTTAAAGAAATGGAAAAATATCACAGCTTAATAATGGAATATTCATTCACAGAGTTATTTATTTATTTATTTTAACCATGTCATGGATATATTTGTGGAATTTGTCCCAATTCTGGTGTGTTGCAGGTAATGACCTGAATGTGACTTGCTTTGCACCACAAAACAACCAATTGCCTTGGAAAAGGTATACTACGGTATCTGCAGTATTTCTCAAGTAAAAAGAAGTTACTAGTACTAAATGTTTTTAGGACAACAGATAATTAAAAAGGTCTCCCACTTTGGGAGGCCGAGGCGGGTGGATCACGAGGTCAAGAGATCGAGACCATCCTGGTCAACATGGTGAAGCCCCGTTTCTACTAAAAATACAAAAAATTAGCTGGGCATGGTGGTGCGTGCCTGTAATCCCAGCTACTCAGGTGGCTGAGGCAGGAGAATTGCCTGAACCCAGGAGGCGGAGGTTG